>NC_050179.1:11291056-11321056 GCF_008315115.2 Sander lucioperca | reverse complement strand
TTTTAAACACTGCTTTCTTTCTTTTTTGTCTCAATTTATACAGGTATTTTGATGGTAACCTGGACAAGCTTTTCTCGGAGTGTCATGTCATTAACCCCAGTAAGAAGCCTCGGATCCGTCCTCCAATCAACACTAGATCATCGGCACAGGACATGCCATGTCAGATTTGCTATCTGAACTTCCCCAACACTGTGAGTCCCACAATGACACCAGGATTGTGATGCAATAACTGAATGTGTGTTCAGGTTTAAGTTGTGGTGTTACGATAGGGATTCTTTTGGTGAAAGTTGTTAGACAAAGCTGTTTCTTTGCTTTATACTGAATTGGAGATTTAAGAGACATTTGAACTTGTTTAATACAAAATTACCCCTAATTGAGACCTTGTCACAGACTGACATTTCAATCCTTTTCCTAATTGTTTTTTCAGACCCCGTTAACTGGCTTGGCTAACACATTAGCAAACGAAAAGGAGGATGGCTAACTTGACATCACAAAATGTGATCACATTATGTGTTATAAAGTACTATGATTAATATTTTCTCATACCTTCGGCAACCACAGATATAAATCTGTGAATGTAGCTCAGTGCCATTAATTCAACTCAGTGTTAACTATTGTTGTTTAAATTCTTTATCAGTACAGCAATCTAATTTTACTTTGCATGCTAATAGTGATAAATGCTAAAATCCAAAGGTTGCATGAGTTAAAGGTAGGATATTAGCTGAGACTTTGCATCCTGTAATTAGACTTCTCCCTACCAGCTGGTGGCATGGCCAGTTGTGGTTATGATATTGGAAATTGTTCCAATTTTAAGTTTAGTGCAAAGAGCCGAGGGATAAACTATTACATAAAAAAACTAAAAGTGTTGCATAACTTTCTGATGGAAAGCTGAATCCTTCTATGTTCTCCTCACTTGGAAATATTTGAAGTCAAATACTGCAATGCTGTTCCATTTCAGCAGTAAATGCAAAATAAGTGTCCCAAAAATGGCAGAATTTGTATCCCTTATTGACCTAGCTCCTCTCTACCAAGTGCCACTCACTGCTACAAATTTCACTTGGTTATTTCAAAATTCAAATCAAGGGGTTGACTTATGTGGATGTTTCCTAATCATGCATGGTTACATACAATCCTGTACTGTATGTACAGACTGATGGAGAAAGTGTAATTGTTTGAGGGCCATTCTGCTGGCAAGCCCCGTTTCCATTAATACCTGCATGCTGATGTCGTGATGCCAGAACATACATTAGCATTGTAGTAGACAAGGTTGATCTATTCATGACCATCACGTGTCGAATGGCATGGTTACGCTAAACAACATAACAACAAAGTGCTTTCTGTGGGCGTGGAAGAATCATCCAGGAACCTTAAACATTTGGATTTATGTTATGTTCCTCTGGCTTCCGCACCCTTAATATATACCCCATCAAACATCAATGGAGTGGACATAGCAATTGTAGAAAGTTGTATCTACCCAGCAACTTGCAGTTGCAGGAAGCACCAATGTTGTTCTTACCTTAAAATCTGAATGCTGCTGGTCTTTTTTTCAGTCAAGATCAGAGAAATGTGACAGCTCTTTAATATGGGCCAGAGGTGGTCCAAGTCAGTACTAAACAGTTTAACCAATTAAGGATGGATTTGAGCATACATGTTGTTGATGTATTTTGGAAAGGCTAATGATAGAGCTAAACATTTTTTTATTTTCATATTAACATATAACGATTTAATGATTCTTGCTTCCAACACACAGCACAATGACATTACACGACTGATTGCAGATATGGTTGTTGGACTGTTTTATCGTTTTAGAACATTTAAACACATTGAATGTAATTATTTTTGGGGATGTGGTTTACATTTATCAACAAAAGGAACTTGCATGTCAAGGTGAAAACAAATCATAAATTGATCTAAATTAAATTTCCATATTGGAGTATATTGTCTCAACAAAGGATACATGTATATTATCAAGGCCAGGTGGCTTAGTGTTTCACATATGATATTAAATTGTTGTTCTCCCAAAACCAGAATTAAAGATGCATAATCTAGACTGTTTTAATCTAGAATATATGTATGTTGGAGTTTGTAGCAAACACAATTATTTATCGTTATTTTAATCAGTTTGTTAAAACCAAAATTGTTTTGTCAAAATATGGAATCCTTTCAATGGCCTCAGTCTAAAGGCTTAGACTTGCCTGGTTACCAGAAGTGCATATGCTAATAATCATGTTATGTCTTGTGTGTCTTATTTACGAGATGCTTCTCTCTTACAGTATTTTACAGGCCTGGAGTGTGGACACAAATTCTGCATGCAGTGCTGGGGAGATTACCTGACCACCAAAATCATAGAAGAAGGAATGGGACAGGTACCCACTAAGATTCTTTCTTAGGGTACGAGTTACTGATCACTGTTAGTCTTTTAATAATTGCCTGACTAATGATTTGCCTTCTGTGTTGTTTTCTCAGACCATTTCTTGTCCTGCTCATAGTTGTGACATTTTGGTTGATGACAACACAGTCATGTGAGTATCTTGTTTGTTTGTTTTGATGTTTCGTTGTGTACTGGTCAACAGTCACCCATTCTGGTGAAGTAAAGAGTAGGAAACAAAAATGATTCCTCTTGTTTTGTTTTTTTGTCCCAGTTTTTGTGACATGAACAGTGTACAGAGACATACACAGTTCACTAACAAACTACTTGAGAAGGAGCATTGTAACATCTGCAATTTTAAAATAAATTAAATTTAGCAATTGTTACCTTAAAGTCTTGAAAAGCCAGAAAACATAATAAAGTCAGATAATTAGTCAAGAACCCCGACATAATTACTAAACCAATCAAACGGAAATACATATAATTTCTCTAAAATCAGATATTTCTTTATTCATACATTTTTACACATTTGTACAGTGCATTTAACAGAAATAGAAGCTGTAAATTGGAAGAATTTTTTTACCTGACATTTGCCTTCTAAAAGAGTTTTTGGTGCAGGGCTCTCTAGTTACATCTCTACTTAACTACTTTAAAATGTTGATGTTCAGCTTGTAGTGCATTGATACATACCTCTATATTGAAAGCATGGACACTAATCTCTTGTACCAGCTCTTAAGCTGACAGTAATTGTCTTAACCTACATTCTGATCTGACCAGCGAGCAAGAGACTTGACAGTGTTTTCACTGACCAGTTTAAGGTCAATATTTAGTTTCACATGTTGTACCTCTTAGTTAGAAGCCTGCACTTTTTCAAGTTTTGTAATTTGGAAATGTGTTGTTTGGGAATAGTTAATGCCGTCAGACAAATTAATATTCTCACTGTTTATTTATATACAATTTATATTTTACTTCATTGATCTACTCAGGAAAACGTTCCTTGGGAATTATGCACTGGATATGAAGAAAGGAAGCTTTTACCAAAGTCATCCATTTTATGTAATGAAGGCTAATAAATGATTTGACCTCTCCTATAGGCGCCTCATAACAGATTCAAAAGTGAAGTTGAAGTACCAGCATTTAATTACGAATAGTTTTGTAGAGGTAAGCTTTGAGATTTTTTTTCTCCTTAATAGTATGTTGAAATGAAATATAAAGCCTTGATTTATGATGTTGAGCTGTTAGGTTATTCTGTATGCACTATTTGTAAAAGCAAGGACCATATACTTAAGCGTTCATGAAACTATGAGTTGATCTTCTACCTCTCATTACTTCTTTAAGTGCAATCGACTGTTAAAGTGGTGCCCTGCACCGGACTGCCATCATGTTGTCAAAGTCCAGTACCCAGATGCCAAGCCAGTGAGATGCAAGTGTGGCCGTCAGTTCTGGTAAGATGGTTTGATGTTGTGTATTAGACTATTGTGAACTGGCAGCTACAGTACTTGCATGTTGACTTTGTAAGTTTAATAGCAATTATTAACATTTTGTGAATTTGACTTATGTGCCTTCTGTTGGTGCAGCTTCAACTGTGGAGAGAATTGGCATGATCCTGTCAAGTGTAAGGTAAGCCAATCAGGAATATTTACACCTTACAGAAATGTTAACCTGTTCCTCCAGTCTCTTGAGTGAAATACTGTTAAGAGTAGCATTCGTTGTGTGATGATTTCTCACTCTTTAAATTCTTTTGTAGTGGTTGAGAAAATGGATTAAGAAATGTGATGATGATAGTGAAACTTCAAACTGGATTGCAGCAAATACTAAGGTATGGAATTAAAGTGGTCGGTTATTTTACCCTCTTGTCTGCTCCATGCTGGTAGGTAATTAATGTGATCATCACAAAGAAATTTAAATTGTGGAAATACTGGTCATACTCAACAATAACATGTTGAAAACAGAGACTGTACAGTCACTTGGCAAGGTCTACCTAAATTTAATCACATATTTGTATGCTGACGATATTTGATAAGTGCACACTAGGGGTGGGACGAGACACCCAGCTCACGAGACGAGACACGAGATTGGCTTCTCGAGACAAGACAAGATCTTAACACTATTTTACAGAAAACAATGAAGAAATAAGACTGGAAAAATAGTCCTTTATTCAATCGAAAGTCACAAAATGAAAACCGAGCACTGAAAGGTTTTGTCACGAGCTCAAATGATTGGCTTCTCTCCTGTATAACTAACAGTTAGACTGTTACTTATTCCATATGTACGCTGGAGAGATAGTTTCTTCACTCAGAGAACTAAGGTTACAACATAACTAAGCGTTTTCTGGCAGTAGTTGAGACCGTTAAGACCAGTTGTTTTGTACTTGAATTTGTCATTGTACAGTAGACGGAGAGAAATAAAGCTTATTTTACTATTGTTTCACATTGATTAAGTTCTAAAGCACAAATTAATTACCATCAAACACTCAACAGATGATTTTTGTGAGGACAGATGTTCTTTTCTCCTCTTCTGCGTTTTATTAATTGCAGCACTAAACAAGGAAGTAGGCTACTCTAGCATCGATATATAATCATTATAGGACGAACAGAGAACATTTCTCTTTGTTTAATATAGAGCTGTAACAACTCAAAATTTTACTTTGCAATTAATTGTCTCAGAAATAATTGTGATTAACAATATAATTGTATCATTCAGTCAAATTTTAAAAAACATTTATTTACTTTTTTAACAAATTAAAGTTTTGTATGAATTCCAGGACACATCTTTTGGTTATATCGCTGTTATGTGACCCAGATAATGTAATAACACAGGTACACAGCCTATGAAGGAAACAATGCCTCTTTATTATCAAAACGTTTTTTCTAGATGTTACCCCCCTTGTCATTTTTGTTGCTATGAACAACAAAGTGCCAACAACTAGCATAGCTTTAGCTCAATAGTCCGACCAATAGTTACTTATATAATTACAATTTGGCATATCTAAACAAAATCAACAATTACCCTCAAAAGTCATACCCTTTAAGACCTTAGCTAATGTTAGCAATTAATTGCGGTTAAACAAAGAAACCGCGATTCCGTAAAGAAATTGACAATTAGACAATTATGTAATCATTGTTACATGCCTAGTTTAATATTAAAAGTAAGTTTTCGGGTTCAATTTTGAAGAAGGGGATTTTCTTTGCTAATTTCAAGGCTGCTGCTCTGCACTTGTGTACTGATATCGTGAGACACTTTTTACCTCGACGAGAACTCTCGTCACGTGAGGGACGAGATTTCATCACACCTCTAGTGCACACTAACAAGTGTTAGCCCAATCAAAACAGCTCATTTGTTTGAAAGACATGTTCCTGGTCCCAACCCTTCAGGCCTTTTTATTATTGTTTCAGACACAACTCTAGACTTATGAAAGACCTACCCAAAACAAATTGATTCTTTAGTTTAAACATCTACAGACTTTTAAGTATGTTTTTTATGTTTCTTATTTGCTTGAATTCCTCTTAACATTAGATTTTTGTAAAACACTTGGCCTTGAGCAGAGACTTACAAAAATCACTCTCTTCTCATGACAGGAGTGTCCAAAATGCCATGTGACCATTGAGAAAGATGGTGGCTGCAATCACATGGTTTGTCGAAACCAGAACTGCAAAGCTGAGTTCTGTTGGGTCTGCCTGGGTCCATGGGAGCCCCATGGCTCAGCCTGGTAAGAGCTAATGGTTTACATAGTAAATGACAATGGTGTTACTTCTAGTGCCATGTTAGAGTCTACTTCAAATACAGTTGTGTTCAAAATAATAGCAGTCCAACATCACTAACCTCATAAATCAATTTTTTTGGTAGAAGTGATATTTCTACATGGCAAATAATTTACTAGTAAGTGTTGTAGAGTCATAGAAAACCAACAGTCATGACATGCATGCTGCTCATTCTGTGTAATTGAATCTGTAATTGAAAGGGGCATGTTCAAAATAATAGCAGTGTTGTGTTCAATTAGTGGGGTGATTGATTCTGTGAAGAAACAGGTGTCAATTATGGCCCATATTTAAGGAAGGAAGGAAGCAAATGTGCATGCTGGTTATAGTGCATTTCACACTGAAATACTCAGCAAAATGGGTCGTTCCAGACATTGCTCTAAGGAACAGCAGACTTTGATTAAAAAGTTGATTGGAGAGGGGAAAACATATAAAGAAGTGCAGAAAATTATAGGCTGCTCAGCAAAAATGATTTCAAATGCCTTGAAATGGCATCCAAAGCCTGAACGACGTGGGAAAAAACGGTCAACTACCATTCGAATGGATCGAAGAATAGCCAAAATGGCAAAGGCTCAACCAATGATCAGCTCCAGGAAAATCAAAGAAGACTTAAAGTTACCTGTGACTACTGTTACGATCAGAAGAAAGCTATGTGAAGCAAAGCTATCAGCTAGAAGCCCCCGCAAAGTCCCACTGCTGAAAAAAAGACATGTACTGAATAGGTTGAAATGTGCCAAAGGACACATTGACTGGCCAAAGGAGAAATGGGGCCACATTCTGTGGACTGATGAGAGCAAAATTGTTCTTTTTGGGTCTAGGGGCCGCAGACAGTGTCCGACGACCCCCATGCACTGAATTCAAACCACAGTACACTGTGAAGACCGTAAAGCATGGCGGTGCAAAAATCATGTTATGGGGATGTTTCTAATACTGTGGTGTTGGGCCTATTTATCGCATACCAGGGATCATGGATCAGTTTCAATACATCAAAATACTTGAAGAGGTCATGTTGCCTTATGCTGAAGAGGAAATGCCTTTTGAAATGGGTCTTTCAACAAGACAATGACCCAAAACACACCAGTAAGCGAGCAAAGATTGATGTTATGGAGTGGCCAGCCCAATCCCCAGACCTCAATCCCATAGAAAACGTGTGGGGTGACATCAAAAATGCTGTTTCTGAGGCAAAACCCAGTAATGCAGAGGAATTGTGGAATGTAGTTCTGGGCTAGAATACCTGTTCACAGGTGCCAGAAGTTGGTCGACTCCATGCAACACAGATGTGAAGCAGTTCTCAGAAATAATGGTTATGCAACTAAATATTAGTGCAGTGATTCAAAGTAAAGCAAACCCTTGAGACATTTTTCAGTTTATACAGTAAATGTTTGAGTTTGTAAAGAAAAATGCAAATACTGCTATTTTTTGGAACAGCCTAATATTCCTTTTTCTTCACTTTCTGTAAAGGTATAACACAAACCTGATCAATTTTGGTCATGTTTTGATTTGGAATTGAATGTGCAGTGTTCCCAATGCAATGATATTATGGAATTAAAAGCTATTCTAAGAATTTTGAGCATTATTCACTTTTTTAAACACACTGCTATTATTCTGAACACAACTGTAGGTCTTTTTGAGTCGTTTCATTTCAATTAAAAAAACTTCAGCCTTTTTTAAATATGTGGAAGTCTAATATATCAATTCAAATAAGATATTGTCAAAAAGTGATGTGTGTTATGGTATTCTGGAAAACATTGTTGATGGTTCTGATCTGGCATTGACTATTCAGGTACAACTGCAATCGCTACAATGAAGATGATGCGAAGGCAGCCAGAGATGCTCAGGAGGTAATTAATTACACTCATATTGACATTGATATTTAGATATCTTTGCATGCGGTTTTATTTTGTCGGATATACCAATAATAATAATGGCATAGTTATTATAATAATAATTTGTCCACTTTTTGGTGAAGACGCTACGGAAGCCCTAAAAGGCAAGGTGAAAAAAATTGTTTTTACGGCATCCCTTCAGCCAGTTTAAGTCCTACGTACGACTTAAAGGAACGCGCTGACTTATTGGGACTTTAGTTTATTCACCGTATCCCCCAGAGTTAGATAAGTCCATACATACCCTTCTCATCTCCGTGCATGTCGTAACTCTGTCTGACACAGCCACTGCTAGCCTAGTTTAGCACAGATGCTGGAGGTAACCGGCTCCATCTAGCCTACTGCTCCCAATAAGTGACAAAATAACGCCAACATTTTCCTATTTACATGTTGTGATTTGTATAGTCACAGCGTGAACAAATAAGGTCACATGAGACGCAGCCATCTTCTAACCGTATACAAACTGGGAACTATATTCTTAGAAGGCGAAGCACTTATACTTGCACTGCAACTCTGTCCAACTGCTACTTGGGCGGAGTGATTTGCTCGCAGCACCTGAGAAGCCCCATGTTGAGGAGCAGAGAGTAACAACGGTGCTCTTCAGGTTTTGCGCTAATCACTCCGCCCAAGTAGCAGTTGGATGGAGTTGCAGTGCTTCGCCTTCTGAGAATATAGTTCCCAGTGTGTATACGGTTAGAAGATGGCTGTGTTTCATGTGACCTTGTTATTTGTACACACTGTGACTATACAAATCACAACATATAAATCGGAAAATGTAGGCGTTATTTTGTCACTTATTGGGAGCAGTAGGCTAGATGGAGCCGGTTACCTCCAGCATCTGTGCTAAACTAGCAGTGGGTGTGTCAGACAGAGATACAACACACACAGAGATGAGAAGGGTATGTATGGACTTATCTAACTCTGGGGGATACAGTGACTAAGCTAAAGTCCCTATAAGTCGGCGCATTCCTTTAAACTTAGGTTTTGGCCATATCTCGTTTGTATGAGTTAAACTGTTACTTTTTAATTAGGGTTAGGGTTTTAAGGGTGAGACATTTGTTAACTAAGAAGGTAAACCCTTTTGTTTATGCTGCATTTGGCTGAACTTTCAATTCCCTTTGTATAATGCACTAAGCACTTTAGCACGGCTTTCTCGCCCTTAAAACAGCCTAATTAAGAAGTAAAAGTTTAACTCGTAAGTACGAGATAGTATCTCCTATGTAGGAGATACTATTCATGGCCAAAACCTAAGTTTAAGTCGTACGTAGGACTTAAACTTAGGTTTTGGCCGGCGATGTCCAAAAAACTTTTTTTTTTTCACCTTGCCTTTCAGGGCTTTCGTAAGACGCCCTTTTTTATTGTGCAACATTCAGCCATATTTGCCACAGGTGTAACTGGCATTTCTAATCACAATGAGGCAGCAGCATCCCAAGCATCCCACTTTTGTAATTTTATAAGAATGTAATCTACTCCAAGTAATCAAACAAGTGACAGTTCCTCATGCAACCCTGCTGTACACTATTAAGAAGTCAATCCAAAAACAGTGGAGTGGAAACAATAGAGGGAATACTGCTGCGTCTGCCTGATAATGAATGTCCATCACATCTTAAACATGTTAGATTCATCCATCCTGAAGAATGGCGTCTATCCAGAAATGCCTGCAGAATACAACTTAGACATTCATTATATGTTGCAATGCTAATGATCAAGTTGAGCATGCTTGAGTTAAAGCCAGTTCCATGCTTTGTGTGCAGCGCTCCAGGGCAGCCTTGCAGAGGTACCTGTTCTACTGCAACCGCTACATGAACCACATGCAGAGCCTGCGCTTTGAGCACAAGCTCTATGCTCAGGTCAAGCAGAAGATGGAGGAGATGCAGCAGCACAACATGTCCTGGATTGAGGTGCAGTTTTTGAAGAAGGCTGTGGATGTGCTGTGCCAGTGCCGCTCCACACTCATGTTCACTTACGTCTTTGCCTTCTACCTCAAGAAGAACAACCAGTCCATTATTTTTGAGGTATGATAAAAGGGAAACTGTTGGCATAACTCTGAGCAGATGGTGCATGACATAAATAACTTAAGCTATTTTAATATTCATATTATATTTACAAATACCATTTGCAAAACAGTTTTGAGTGTAAAGTGTTGATCTTGACAGTAATCACTGCCATTAAATGAGGAATTAATCATTCTAATGGAATTGTGGTTCGTAACTGTTGGTGTTAGAATCATTGGTTGAAATTTGTCCCTATAAGTTTTAGCCATTCATTCATAACTGATTAGAATACCTTGCTAGCGGACAAACAGAAATCCCCTGAAATTCTTGCCACTTTTCCATTCATCGTTCTTCTCTCTGTAACTGGTCCACTGACAAAGGCCCAAGACCAAATTAATCACTCGATTGTAAAGCCGCCTACACATGAAAAGCGATTTGCTCTCTGTGCACCGCTAGGTAGGGCGCAGAGCAAAGCGCAGCGCAGGTATTCGGTAGGTCATCGAGGGTGGCAAGTAAGCTATTTCCGGTTGCTAGGTAACAACAGCTGTCAGCGGCAACTAGGTCAAAGTTGAAATAATTTGAACTTTAAGAGCAGCGCAAAGTGTAGGAAATCAATGGAACGGCCGGCGCAAAGCAGTTTTGCCGCCTATCACGTGTAGGCAGCTTTAGGAGGAGCGAATGGGAGGACATCAGCTCAAACTTCCTGTAGTCTGAGCTGGGCCTTATGCGGGATGCTTTAACGTGTAGGGGACATTATCATCGATAACTGACATTTCTGTCAAAAAAATATTGTTTATCCATTTTTTTGTTCATTAGAACAACCAGGCAGACCTGGAAAATGCCACTGAGGTTCTGTCTGGCTACCTAGAGCGGGATATCTCCCAGGATTCCTTGCAGGACATCAAGCAGAAAGTACAAGATAAGTACAGGTCAGTAAAGGAATAATAATCGCTGCCTGCCACTGTTACTGTTAACATTTGTGTGTTTATGGATGTTAACAAATGTTTTGTTACTCTACAGATACTGTGAGAGCAGGCGAAGAGTGCTGCTACAGCACGTGCATGAAGGCTATGAGAAGGACCTGTGGGAGTACATTGAGGATTGAGGACACGTCCCAATGCAACGGACTCTTGAGTATCTTGACAAACTAGAGCACTGATGCAATTTAACAGGGCAGCACGGGCCTTCTAACGCCTCTCCTTTGGCAAACCAACCACTTTTTCATCATTTTTCCTGGATTTGTTTAACAAAATCTTCAAAGTAAATTATATTTAAATAAAAGGTAGAGTAATAAAAAGAAAGTGTACTACAGTATTGTTAGCAACAGAGTGGAGTCTTGAGAAAGCAGAAAATCCACCTTAAACAAATACATCCTTTTGGCTTGTATTGTAACACCTCCCCTGAACTATCTTATTTTCCTTTTTGTTTTTTTGTTTTTTTTTGCTTGTGAATCTTTTCTGTTTTGATTTTGACTTTTGTTTTCCCATTAGTGTGAAAATGTTTTCAACACAGCTTTAATTGTCCTGGCCATGTCTGCAATATGTGGTGAGATCCTTGTCTGAGTGGCTGAATGTTGATTGGTTGATTGCGAAGGGGCAAAGACATTTCAGGGGGGAAAAGAAGAAAAAAAAAAAATCATCAAAAGAACAAAATAGCAAGTCTGTATTTTTCAATTTGTAAATAGTCCATATGCATGGAAGAGAGTGGCACGTGTTTGCATAATTTTGAAATATTTATTCTTTACCAATATTGAGAAAGGTGTTCTTTGCCATGTACGTTGAGTCTGTCTACTCCCTCCATAGTGTGTGGGAGCTTGGATGTCTTTGGCAATAAGACATTCATCCTATCATCCTCAGTCTCTTTGGAGCAGTGCACAAGTTACACCTTATCAGTAACTCTAAATGGGGACCGATAGAAAGAATTTCTCTTAGTTGCCAAGTAATCAGATAAAGGACTAAAGTGCACGGCTGAGTTAGAAACCAAGAGCAGAAGGTTTAACAGTTTAAAGGTAAGGTAGAACACATCGGCCCTGTGTCCCTCTATTCTAATCTTTTTCTGTAACCTCTTAGTTGTTTTTAGAGGTGTTTAACATTTAAGAACATTACTAATTATTTGCAAGAGCCAAACTGAGTGACATTCACTCTTCTTTGTTTCTCTCTTTCCCGACGTGGCTTGAGGTAGCACTCTTGAAGCTCAGCTTGCACCTTGGGGATTGAATGAGGGTAATAGAATGTACTGACAGCACAGCTTTGTCGTGCTGCTAATTGGACTGGATCACTGTCAAACAGGGTCAGGGATTTGCATCACTCTTGCAGGGAATACTTGGTTGGCATGGGCCCGATAGTTGCCGTGCCTCCTTGAAGAGATCTCTTGCCTTGCAGTGAGACTGAACATAGCTTTAAACCAAGCTACACAGATGGACTTGCGTGATCCTTAGGCAGATAAGAAATATAGGGCAGAAGGTTGTAGGACTGTTTTATAATGCCGTTATGCTTTTGCATTAAAGACTGTATTTTTCGCACATGGGTTGAGGATTCGACATTGAAATGTCAGTGCCCCTCCAGGTTTTGCATCATTATATGTGGTGGTTGCTCTGGTTGTCAAGCTCTCTGCTTGTATATGCTCGTTCATGTCTCTGCAATATGACAGTCTTAACAAGATTGACTGGAGGGGACATGAATATACAGGCACTGATGCAAGTCAGAAGATGACACCAAAGTGTCAGCTTTCATTAAAACACATCCTTTAACCCAGTTTCAGATATTTGGGGAGTTCTCTCCCAAATGCTTCTTATGTGTTCAAACTTATTATTTTATCCTAGCAAATTATAAACTGTATTGTTTATTTGAATAAATGTCATGAGAAATCTCATTTTTGGGAGTACTGTGTGAGTCATTAGAGTAGGTTTGGTCACAATCATTAATTATCCAAACATCCATGATGCATTTCTGCGCTATGTATTGTGCGATGTAGTGTCTGACAGACCTTGGCAGAGCTGTGTCTTCAAGAATTGCTTGGAATTCATTTGGTAACTTTTTAATAATTTTGATTTTAAGCAAAAATGTTAGCTTGTTTTGCACCACTTTTACTTGCAGATTGTATGATAAAGATCAGGTGGTTGTTTGTATGTCACTTTTGAATACTTTGTCTCTTAAGTCACAAACCAATGATGACAAGTTGAATGGATAGTAACAAAAGATGGGCTGTTTTCTCTAAGCTGTCTTGCAGTAATACACCAGTTATAGCTGTGCTCATTAGGCTAATCTCTCCAGGGCTCACTCTGTTTTCATTGTGTCTGCTAGTAGTTCATGAACATTTCGACATAACGTTTGAAGTAACTGAAGCAGCTACTTATATTAAATTGAGACATCCAAAAAACTTTTAATACTTTTCTACATATCTTTTCTTTATGCTATCAAAGGTGTTTTATTTCCTATTAGTGTAAAAATGTGGGAAAAATTAGTTGTCTGTTTTGGAGAAAATATTAAAGTGCAAAATGTTGCAAACATCGTTCTGGCATGGGTGGTTGTTTGATAATGGACACAATGTTTTTTGTTGTCGCAGCAGCCATTTTCATTCAAAAAGCATTTTGCCACATTCAATATTTTATGCGTTTTTAAAGCGTGTCCCTAAGAAGACTTGTACAAGCTAAACCCATCACTGGAAATACATTTTCCACGTAAACAGCAACTTTGACAAAAGGGAATTTGCAACTCAACATCCTGCCACAGGATGGTGACAAAGACATGGCCATTCTAACATGAAGTTTTCATATTTTAGGTTATATCCCAAAGGCAATGTTTACAAAAATTTAACTGAGACATGTTATGCGTTTCATCAGTTACAGCATGACACCTACTCTGATGTGGTGAAAATACATTCAGCTAATGTTTGACAAAATCACCCAGTTTCATTAACTGGGGTGAGACAGGTTAGAATAGTTTTGACTGCAACAGCCGCAGTCACACAAGACTAGTTAAACTGATTTTGTCCTCTACATATGGTGAGTTGAAAAGGTGTCCCAAAGTCAAAAATAATGTATTGTTTGTGAGAAAAATATTTCAATAAAATGACAAAACATTTGATTATTACAAACATTTATTTAAGACAGTGAGAATAATGTTTAAACAATTCAATCTGCAAGGAAAAATGTATAAAATAAGTCTTAAGGTTCACAGTGATTCAAACGCTATGGCATGGGGGGCATCTCAGCCCGGGTGTCATTAAAGACTTCATAAGCAGCTTAGTACAGAACTACATTAATGCCTGTCCAGCTTCAGTTACACACACAACAAAACACCAACCACAATCATCAGGGTCAAAATCACTGCTATAATGATGTACCCGACTGGCACTATTATTGTAAACCTATATACATGTGGTTGGCACTGTTTGACAGTAAACCCTTTTATATATGTCTGCATGTCATTTGCTGGTTTTGTATTTTTTACTGGCAAAATAATAGAAAACCTATCTTCACTAACTTCACTCAGCATTAAAAAAAAAAAAATAATATAATAAAGATAATAATGACAAATACTAGACTTTATAGTTGCTTACAATTAAAAACCCTAAAAGGTCACATGGATTGGATGATTTTTTTTTTGCATCCATTTTGCAAGGTTGTAGCACTTCTATCAAATAACCATAATCCTTTTTGTGTTTAAACCAGAAAAGCCATTGATAGATGTGTCAAAGATGATAAGCGCTTAAAATACTTAAACTACAGGATGTTGCACAATGGCTATAGTCAGTCCCCAAAGAATGCACCCTGTAGGTCTCAAGTGACAAAGAATGTTAGCTGACCTCATAACAAAAAAAATATCCAGTCCAACTTCATTCCTGAGGATGCCAAAAAAATATTTAGGGCTCATCCGCTTGTTGTTGGCCATCAAAAACAGACTGTAAAGGGAACCGATTTAAAACTGTGATTGCACTCGGTGACATGACCAAAAGCACAACTGGCACCTAGACATTTGTGTGGAGAAACTAGTCTTCGATTTTGAGCCAGCCTTTTTTATAGTCTATCAGTAGCTCTAGGTAGTACTTCCAATCTGGCTCGCTGTCATACCTGACCTCAAATATAGTCTTTAGAGGGTTAGTGTGGGCCTCATGGATACGTGTCACTTCCCCTCTGTACCACACTTCTGATTTGTCATCTTCTTCATACAGATGGCGAATCCTCTTTCCCACCAGGTCTGGGTAGTAGAACCTCATGGCCCTCCGAGCCCTCTGGACAGCTGAACGCAGGACCCATCGTCTCCTGTGTTCAGCGCTGTGGCAGGCAGACAAGTAGGGGCAGTATTTGATCTTTAAGAGTGATCTGTGTTTTCTTTTAGAAGAGCTGCTAAGGGGTCTTAAGGCGTGAGAGAAGCTTCCTGTTCTCTGCCACCTGTGGGTTACTTTGGGCGTCCTCCTGTGAAGGTCCCTCCCACTGCTCACTTCTTCCTCCCCATCAGCTGTCTGTGAAAGGGAAGGATCAGCAAATGTCCCGCAGTCTGAGATCGCTTGGTAGCAGGCTTTTTTTCTGTTTAGACCGCCGCTAAACATCCTCCTCAGTTTGAGAATCACGCCTGAACAATTCTTGGATCTAACCGGAGAATTGGCTCCAACGGGCTGCAGACTGGAGTAGTCTTCCTCCGTTTCTGTGTCACTCGGAGATGGGGTAAGCTTGTCCAGGGTTAAAGGACACATCCATGAATTTTCAGAAGTTGTGCTAAGTTGAATGAGTGAAGAATCCTGCTCTGCAACGATACAGTCACTTTCACCATTCTCAGTTCCTTCAAATTGATGGCCACTCCAGTTTTTCTCACTAAATGCATTCAGCACACCTCCACTTATGGTCTTCTCTGAGTCATCTGACAAACCATTGCCCAGAAACCTATGCCTCGACCTGTTCTTTACCCTGCTTTTTGTTCTATTCTTGTTCAAATCTGATTTTGTTTCCTGGTTCTCCGGATGTCTCCGTTGGTGTGACTCTGAGGGTGAGGCAGTGATGTCTGAAAATACAGGAGTCCAGCAGCTGATAGTCTCCTCACAACAGTCATCTTTTTCTCCGTCAGCAGAATCATCCAAATCTAATCCTGCAACACAGGGAATGTAGCAATTAGGAGAGGTCAAAATGAATACAAAAATGACATATATAAAAATGAAGTTGCTGACAAAATGGGATGGTAAAAGTTAAAGAGTTTATAGAATTAATTTGGTGATCAGGGAAACCGGTACAAGTGGACATTCAGGATTTGTGACACAATATAAATAAATTCACTTTTTTTCCCCCCAACAGGTTACTGTATTCCAAAAAAACAAACTCCAACCCAGGTTGACAAATCAATGTCCCATAGTGCTTGTTCAGCACACAAGAACAATGAGAAACTATTCTATTAATATCAACAGACCTGGTGATTGGATAGCATGATCCTCCACCATGAAACACTCTTTTAGCAGAGACAGAATAGAAGGCTGTGGGACTAAACACGAAGGCTGGGAAAAAAGGCAGCTGCTATGGTGGGGAGGGATGGGGGGGGAGGGGGAAAGGAGGGAGGGGGGGGGGGCGGGCTATCAGTCAGGAATAACAGTAGTGAGGCAATAGTAAGACCAGGGAAATGTTCATATGCCAAAGTCAAGTGCTCCCAAACCATGTGAACTGTTAATGTCAGCAGTGAACGGAAACTTGATTAAGCCATATTCAGTTAGCAAATGTGTGTGGCAAATAAAATAATAGATGAAGGACACAAAGTAAAAAGGTTATGTAAAGGACAAGTATATTTGTTATTTTCAGAAATCCCATGAAAAAAACTAAAATCAACAATAAATTGGTCTGTGCAGCCATAGCTTGAAGTAGTTTATTCCTCTCTGCCATAGACCTCCCTTGTTGTCGAAAATCTATTTAAAAACACACAAATGAGCTACACCTCTGCACTGGGTGACATGTACAGACCCGTACACGTACACACACACGTACACCACACACACTTTGTTTTGTAAAACCTCTTTAAAAAAAAAAAAAATGAACCTATATATTTGTGACCCCTTTTTCAACCTTCAGTAGGAACAAATGGGCTTGAGGCTGAGAGCCACAGGCAGGCTGGGGAAGTCGGAAGGTATTGAGAGTCAGAGAAACACATTGTCGGTTTTTATCTTTTCATGGGATATGTTGACAATAAAAAAAATAGAATACTGCCAGCCTTATCCTTAAAATCCTGTTTTCTTATAACACCAACTGTTTAGTCTCACTTTCCTGTATAACTAAACAGCACAGACACAGGTTTTTGACAGAATTGGCCAGTCACCATTGTCTCATCTGCTGAAAATGTGCCACAGTTAATCCCCCGTGTGTGTGTGGCAGGCTTTCACTTCCTTCCTCCGGTAATGTGATCCTGCCTCACGATCTTTAAGGTCCACCAATACTTTAACAAAATCCTGAAGGAGAGTTTCATTTCTCCACAAACAGCCCATCTCAGCACCTTTCCCTCCACCCACCATAACAAGTATGATGCAATCATGCAACTTCTTGTGATTAGTTATTGAAAGTTAGCAGAAAGGTTTCCTGCTTTCTAATCAGAAAAAGCAAAGAGTAGTGAGATTGAGGGACAACATAAAAACAAATATACCTGGACTCTCTTTTGGACATCAGGTGAGGTTGATTCTGTAAAAAATAAATAGATTTTATATTGAATATTTATTGTTTATTTGATTTTTGATTGATTTGTTCTTTACAAAAGGGCCAATAATGCAGAAAAAAATGATTACTAAAAGACTGTTTGAGGGAAAACCATGATACAGTTAGTCAAAATATGATGCTTCATAGTAAAATCCAGAGGAATCAGTAAGTTACACAATCTACCCAATGGAGACTTCCAGAAATGTGCATGGAAAGGCAGGAAGCACTGTTGCTTTGGCAGTCATGTTGTACATATCACATGGTCAAATGTTCAAACTAGAGGTATTATCTTTCTAAATATTTGTACATGGAATTTTGCTTAACTTCTATCTGAAACATCATATGAGTCATCTCAGTCTATTCAGTCTGATCTTTTATAAATAACAGTAAGAACTAATGACACCTAAACCTTACTTTTACAAGCCGATTCATACTTTTCACTCATGACTGAGTTGAAAAGTTGAAGTTTTCTTTTTTGCTAGCTTACCTGGTTGAGCATGTGCCCCGTATGTTAAAGCTCAGTCCTTACTCAAGTGGCCCAGGTTTGAGTCTGACCTGTGGCCCATAGCTGCATGTCAACCCCCCCCTTTCCTGTCTTCAGCTTTTCTATCAAATAAAGGCCAAAAAAGCCCAGAAATAATTTTCAAATAAGTAGTTGTGTCCAGCATTTCCCCATGAAGGTATTAACCAACTGTTGCTTACTGCAACACCTCTAATTTGTCTTGCTTGAAGACACCAAAAAAAAAATAATAATAATAATACCATCCCAGAGCGACAGAAAACAGACAGAATAAGATGTCTGTAACCGACATTACATCTTTGCAATACCCGTTTCTTTACTTTCTTCACTAGAAACATAATCACAAAACATTACCTCAGTAACAATGAAGTGTACATGCACTCACCCAGATGTTTGCAGACACAGGCGTGATAAAAAAGGTTGACCACGTCAGGGTAGATGTCAGGCAGGTGTTTGAGGGACATCAGTCTCCTGAGCCTGGAGGAACAGGCTCGTTTATGAAGCTGAATGAGGATCTTTTCTTCCGAGAGTGTGGTGGGCCGCAGCTCCACTCTGTGTTCCTGCAGGATCTGGTCGATGAAGCTGCCCTGGACCATCGGAAACAGCAGTTCCTTCACCACCAGCATGGGGAGGAACACTGCCCCCGTGCGCATGACGTGTGGAAAAGGACAGCGTTCCTGGGCGGTGTACTCTCTCAACCTCTCCAGGACCTTATGGAGTGCTGACTTCATCTCTTCATTGAGCCACACCTCTCTGGCGTTTACCCCCAACAAACAGGACACTTTCTGGACTTTGGCTGAAGGAGTTGCTGGTTCAATCAGTCCCAACTGAGACAACCAGGTTCTGAGCTCCTGCTTTGAAGAAGCCAACACATGGTTGGATACTTGCTTGCAGAGGGAATGGTGTAACTCAAAGAAGTGCTTGCGGACTGGCATTTGGGGCTCTTGTTTAGGTATGAATTCAGTTAATGGCTGTGCAGGTGGCATCTCTGGGGGTGGAGCAGGGCAAGAAGGTTTCGTATCATGGAGAATTAGATTGTAGGTGGAAAGTTTCAGACACTGGGGAGGAATGTTTCTGAAATTTAGTTTCCTCTCAGATGGCTGAGGTGGAGTGATGGATTTGGGTTGCAGGGTGAGTGTGCATGTATCTCTCTGAGAAGATGAGTTCATCTGTGCAGTCACCTCACCAGGTTTGGACTCATGTGAAGTCTCATTTTCATCTGCTAAAGAAGGTTTCCTTTCAAGTTCATCAGGTTCACATTTCTTTATCACTAACATGGGCCCAATGTCGGATGAACCAGTCTCTTCAGGCTCTTTTTTGATTACTTTGCTGCTGTCCCTTTGACTAACAGGACTCTCCACGGAGTTGTCCGTGTCTGATGGATCTACTTTTTCCACTTTAATATTTTTAGGTTCACAGATTTCTACAACAGGTTTCTCTGTTGGAGTACGTGCACAGATTTTTTTGGAAACCAGAGAGACAACAGACTGCTGGTCATCTCGATCCGGCCTTTTCACTCTGATGTCTGGCTTGGTTTTGACTTCACGGTGCTCAGACGACTGGATCTTTCTCTGACGTACTCTACCTGAAAATAACACACCAGGGGCCTGCAGGTATGCTTGGTAAGGTGCCAGACTGAAAACATTGTCAATAACTGGCATAGGAGGAGATTCTGTTTTATTTCCTACTTGTGCATTCTCCATTTCCACCCTGTGTCGTTTCTTATTGAGTTCTACTTCACATAAATCCCTATGCTCTTCTTTTATATTGATAGGTGAAGATGAGTGAGAAATACTTCTTTTTACACACCTTTTAAGAACAGAAGTGCCTGAACTGGACACAGGGCTATTGTGTTTGTTTCCTGGTGCAAGAGCAGGGGAATAAATAATTTTTCGGACATTTGCATTATTCGGTACAGCTGCATGAATTCGATCTGAACTGTGACGCGGTGACCGGGACGGCCATGGCGCTGGGGAAACAGGAAGGCTTTTTGGCTGTTTCGGGCATGTAACCTGGGTTTCACAGGAGGAATAGTCCAGGATTCTGTCCATGTTCAAACCAGTTGGTGGAAAGACAGGCCGGTCTATGTGCAGGCTGGTGAATGGGGGGAAAAATCTGTTAATTTGTATGCTGGATGGTGAGACACCAGGTTGGCTTACATGCCTGGTAGGACTGGATTGGTCCAAACTGAGGAATGGTGATTTGGTAGGTGATTGCTCAACATGCAGGCTCTCGTTGAGTTTGTCCTTATGCAGGTTGGTTGCAGAGACAATGGGGTGCTCCATGTATTGTCTGGATGGGGAAACATTTATGCGATTAGAGTGCAAGCTAGGTGACGCATGTTGCCTTTGTAGGGGGGCTCTGAGTTGGTTTGCAGTTAAATGAAATCTGGGAACTGCATAACATTGATAGTCAAGACCCCGCATCAAGACATGATTTGGCAACGTTTCAGTGCTAGGCAAAGGCAAAGGAATTTCATCATGAAGCGTCTGAGGCACTATGTAATGCTCCCGGGGGTTTGAGATTGTGTGTTTGAGAATAACAGGCACATCTTCTCTTTGCTTCAACTGTGTCCTGTTTTCTACCTCCACATTTGCGTGGGAGTAGTAAAACATTGGGTGCTGTGTTAGCTGGCCATATTTGGACATGGGAGAATGTTCCTGATAAATCTCTGAGGTCATATGCCCATATGTGGGATGGGAGGGGTATATGCTAGTGTAGCCTCTGGGGGAAGTCTGTAAACGCTGGCTCTGCTCACTTAGAGAACCAAACAGTGTGTGAGTCGGGGTGCAGGGGTAACTGCTATAGTTTGGGTCAATCGTAGCAGGAAATGTCCTTGCTTTACCTGGGCTACATGTCTCCACAGTCCTCTTTAATGGTTCTGCACTGGGCTCAAGCTGTAAACCTCTCTGTTGTAGCAGTGTGTCTTGTGCTTTCCTCTGGATGGGCGGTCTTTCAGTGTAGTTAGCATCAGTTTGCATCCAATCATGCTCATATACAGTGTTCGGTATCCTGGGAGAGCTATGTTCCACACTGTATCGTTGTCCCATCACACAACCCAGTTCATTACAGCAGGGGTTATGCATATAAATTGGCTTAGGAATGGCTAAGTAAACAGAGCTTTCAGATGTGGGAGATGAGTTCTCACCTCCAGTTTTTTGTTTTCTAACAGCCACTGGTGCGGTCGCTGTGGGACTGCTGATCCTAGGGGCACGATGCAGAGAAGAAGAATGAGAATGGCCTTCCTCTGAAGAATTGCTGTCTTGCCTGTAAATTATGTGGTTTTGTCCCTCCATGCCAGAGAGGTGACTTACAGGACTTCTACCATCCAGCAGAGAAGTCTTTGAGTTGCTCCAAGGAGGAGTGAATCCTGCTCCGTCCTTTCCTCTGGGATCATAAGTGAAGTAAGCCCCGTTGTACTGCAGTATCCGCTTACCCAGGAAACCAGACACGTTTTGTGGTTTTGACAGTCCTGTGGCAGCTATGGTCCCGTCGAATAATGGCATCTTGCTTCGAAACACTGGGTCAACGACGTTGTGTATCGACTGACTGCTCATCGTGTAGTAACTTTGTTATGATGGTGCAATGATATGGCTCCAGACCTGCAAATATAGAAATAACAATTAGACACTGCCATTCGAATATCTGTTGGTTTAAAGGATCCATCTTTATAATTAGGACCGCAGAAACAGAAAAACTCTTTGTGCATTCAAAGAAGTCATCAATAGATAACATCTAGCTTTAGGCATTTTATCAACTGTGTCGAATCTTGTTGCTTATCACATGTCACATACACCCTAATCAGCTGATGCACATATGTGGAAGCAAAATGCAACAAGCAGCGAATAAGTAGAAATGTGTGAGGATGATTCCTATCTTCACACTTATGCAAGGAATATTAGTGAATCAGTTTCCTAGAGGAAGCCAATGTGATAGTTGCCACATGTCGCAATAAACAAACGAGCTCTCATGGTGGAGCCTACAACATTGCATGTTATGGTGGTGATATAATATCCATGTGTAATTGAAAGCATCAGTCTTCACTTCAAGACTATGTATGCAAATATGAAGTTTACAATGGGACTGAATTACTGCGATATTGTATTTTGAGTCATATTTGATGTTTTATGGTCCTACTACGGCTCGTTTCAGATGTCACAATGTGTCATGACCGTCACATCGAAGAGCTTCAGTCTCACTTTTATCACACCAGAACGTATCACATGATCTGACATGCACTTCTTATCTTGTGTTAATGTCCTGAGACCCAACACTACAGCAGACTGCGTGTTTCTATTCTGCATTTTATGACCACAAACCCTGAGTCATACCACAGTTCCTTTTTCATACACTTCTCCTATATAGGGCTGCATACAACTGTTATTTTCATTTTCAGATAATCTGATCTGCTGGTTATTTTGTCAAATGCTTAATGTCAGAAAATAGTTGTTTTTCTAAAACTGCCCATCATAACTTTACAGTACACAAGTTGATGTCTTCAAATGTCTTGTTTTGTCCAACCAACCATCCAAAGCCCACAAATATTCAGTTAAATATCAGATATGACAAAAACAAAAGCCGCTGGATCTGGATATGAACAAACCCTTTCTATTCTATGCTACTTTAATGGGATGTTAAGCAACATTTTACAATATATGCCCACAACCAATACCATTGCTCAGTGCCGTGAAGAAGTTTGGTTGAACACCGATATTTATGCCCAGTCTAATATGGCATGCTGGCAAAATAATTTAAACTTTTTTTAAAAGTGGGATTGTGTTCTTTGACAGATATTTATTTATTTATATATTTATTTATACAATACAGGATGAGACAGTTTAGGTTTTATTTTGGGGGTTTTTTGTTTTCCAAGTTTTATTATTGTTCTATTGTACAATCATTTCCAATTTACCCCCTAAAACTAACAGATCTTAGTGCATAACATCCCTGCTGTCTTTTGACAGGCAGCTAAATCCAGAGCATAACATCTGCCTATAGCCTATAGCTATCAGATTCTGGGAACAAATAGCAAACAGTATTAAAAAAAAAAAAAATAGGCTAAATGATGATAATATCTGTGACATATCTGTCGACCAAATCCAGTCTCAAACAGCACACAGCTAGTGCTAACAGATTTTATCAGTTCATCCTGTTGACACCTTTCAGAAAAGTATAGAGTGATGGCTTATCTGCATATAGAGAGGTAAAATGTGGTTTGTGTGCATGGAGGGCTGACTAAAAGGCGCACTCTGTGAAGAGTGTGTGTGTGTGTGTGTGTGTGTGTGTGTGTGTGTGTGTGTGTGTGTGTGTGTGTGTGTGTGTGTGTGTGTGTGTGTGTGTGTGTGTGTGTGCAATCCCAGATCTGCAGAGCAAGGGTGATGAAGAGTGTGACTTCCGAAAGCAAACCGTCCAAACTGACAAGCTGAGCCTCTACCACGTGGGGAAGGAGTGAGTCGCCAAACAAACCCCTTCATTGTAGTCTAAAAGTTATAATATATCTGATGATTAATTCTCGAGTCTGTCAGGTCAAGACAAGTTGGAAGTGGTCAGCAAGTTCACATGAAAAAGTCTTTCCGCAAAGTAAGTAACGAATAAAAATGTCTCACGTACAAACAAAAAAACGGAACTTAAATGTGTCCTCGCAGCTTCTTTTTTTTTTATCTTATGGAACGCATATAGCCTATATGTTCTTATCGAGGGTTAGTCTACATGAGAACACATGAGCTTGTAGTCCTGCCAGCATGACCCGCCTGCTCAAAGGATTAGGACGCAAATGATATGAAAATAATCTACGGGCTAGAGCTCGATCAAAGGGCGAACAATTTCCATACAGGCTGCGAAAGCGTCGTAAACCACGGTAAAACTAAAACCACACTGTGGGTAAAATAAACACAGTTTCAAACACTTGCGATGTTTTGGCTACTGGAATAGTTTCACAATGTGTCATGCTTTCTCTGAATCTAGCCATACTCATGTGTGTTTGTCAAACACGATTTGTTTGTATCATAATCTGTGTTAATTTGGACATTTGAAGATTGAGCAGTAGGCGAAATGTGTTTTCTTACCTCGTTGCTGTGTTGACAATAACTGATTTCCACAAAGACTCCATGAAACACAACTTCTGAGAAAAGAGAAGAAAGTCTCTGCTTGTTCGTGGACCGGGTCAGTCCGGATGCGCCAAAATTCCACGAAATGAAATGAAGGCCTGCCAAAAGGTTTGAGCGGCTCGCCCGAAGTCCACGCGGCTTTTGGAGAAGTTAACAAACTGAAGAAAAGACAAAAGGGAGGAGGATGGTGTTTGATCAATAGGCGGAGTCACGCCCTCTGTCTATCCACGGCTTGTTTTCTACACTTTTTCCCGTTTGTCACTTTCTCATTTTTAATGGCCTCATCTTAATGTCCAACTGCCAGCCGGCTGCTGATGCCACCTTAAGTGAATTTAGAGTTTATTTATTCATTGACAGATAACAGACATGTGCTATTAATATAGCTCACTCATTTCTCTGCTGTTACCAAACCAGTTTTAGTCCCGATACCCTTCAGGGAATTACAGGGAGTCAACAAAAAAAAGAAAAGAAATTATCTAATATAATTATTATTTCACTCCATGAAAGTTAACATTTGGGAGCCCCTGACATAGATTAATTTATGGCACTGCACTTTTACAACAAAGTCAACTATTTAAAACAGAATAATGGATTCACTCTGCATAGCTTTTAATGAAGAATAAGGCATAGGGAAAGTCAACTGTGCCTTTCATTAGTTGATAATGATTCTAGTGGCAGCATATTCACGTGTTTCCCATTAAAAAAAACACCATGGTGTGGCCGGTTAGCTCAGTTGGTAGAGCAGATAAGCAGCACATAAGCAGAGGTTTATTCCTCGACGCAGAAGGTCAAGGGTTCGAGTCCGACTTGTGACGGTTTTCCTGCATGTATTCCCCCCTCTCTCTCCCCTTTCATATCTCAGCTTTCCTATCCAATAAAGGTAGAAATGCCCCAAAAAAACCCACCATGGTCAGGCTTGCTATGAGATGGCTAAAGTCCAGGTGCAGCGCTCTATTCAGACTGTCATGGGGTGCATGTATCCTCAGAAAAGTAAATGAACTACAGAGCAAAAGGATGAGGTATTGAATTTTTTTTATATATGTACATATATATTTTAAGAACATAAAACAACTTATATACCTTGCATGAAAAAAAAATACAACTGTGAAGGAAGGCCCTAGCACAGAATCATTGTAGACCTCATCCTAATGTAGGTTAGTTAATGGTTGACTTTGGTTGACCAAAGTTAAAATCAGATCAACCATTACCTCTGACAGACTGTTTCATCTCTTGTTATTGATTATGTCCCATTAGCCTTGACCTACACATACAACATAATTAATTTACACTGTAATATCACTAGTAAAGTTTGATTCAGCAGTAGATCGTTATGGTGGGTTAAAGCAATCCAACATTATTGTAAACCTAAATTCTTCCACTTGCTTGATTCACCCTCTGAATGAGTTCATTTCTTCTTGCACTTGCATCATACCAGTCCCTCCTCACCTGTGAGTTGGAGTCTAATTTGTGTGTCCCGTGGGACTGCCACAGTTTAGTCTAGACAAGTCGGTGGCTTCCATCAGTCCCTGTGGCCTCGCAGGTAAAGAGACACTCATCAGGGGGTTTGACTGAGGAGAGAAGGCAGGAACTTTTCCCCACGGAGCACTTTCACATCTCCCCTATTTCCAGTTACCATGGCATTACAGCTAAAGGCTAACCAACAAAAAGCATTAAGGGGCTAAAAGTGTGCCATATGGATACAGCAACACAAATATTACACATACAAGCTAAAAATGACACACATACAGTACTGTGGACTGGAAAGGCAAATCGACATACACAGGCAGTGCAACAGGTTTTCAGGAAAGGGTCAGACTTTCTTAAACACCCAGAATCCCCCCTTTGGACCTGTTGCTGGGAGCCAGAATGATTATACAGAATGAAGAGACTATTTGATTTTCTCTTGCCTCTTATTTCCTGATACTCTACACAAATATGTACTGGCAGCATATTTGGCAGTACTGTCTTATGGTTATTTCTACGTGGAACTATCTTCTGTTAAATATGCATATATACAAGTAAATATTTAGCAGATAATTGTAACTGAAGAAGGGTTTGTCTTTCCCACGGTGCTATCAACATGAAGGACATTTTCTCAGGGTTTGTGTCCTGATAGAAGGAAGTTGCAATGTCATGGTGATGCAATGAGCATAAAGATGCGTCATGAGGAAAATCAAAACTAAAATAGCTCTGCCAGTTAATTGGTTTTGTTCCGTGTGGGTCAAAGATTTATATCATTGTTTCACAGGACTTTATTATGTAGTTTACTGTAACTTGTTTATATTTTAAATGGCAAAGACAACTTTGGCAAAGACAAAATTGCTTTTGGGTGTAACATGCAGTACAATATATAAACATTATTACAATAAGTCACACGTGCAAGACAAATGTAATTTAGTAATTTTAGTAATTTCTACATGTGTGTTTACCACTTTTAAAGGTCTGAGAGTCAATAAGGTGAGTTGTGACACAGGGAGTAGAGCAGGTGATCTCTCAGGATGTAGTTTCTGATGAAACACTGTTCCCAAAGGCCAAAAACTACACGTTGAGCCCAGAGACTGCTCAAGTTACAACACACGAGACACACGTACACCTGAGTGTACATACACATTGACACAGCGATATATATGTGTAATACATGTTTGTCGTTCCATGTCTACAGACTATACGCATTATGAAAAGTATGCATTGTGCAATGTAGACGTAGCTGACAAGTCAAAGTATATATTTAATTTTCAGTCCCGCCACTGCAGCTTTTCATCTACAATGCAATTGACAAATCCACTAATGCAAAACGTCATGGTTCAACTAAAGTTAATATTTAACTTAACGTACAGCAAGTTAACCAACTTTTCAACAGTCCTTCATTTGCACATTCAACTAGTTACTACTGCTAAATTATACAGTTTATGTGTGTATTCAGGTTTATTATAGCAAATAAATGAATGAGTTTAAAAAATAATCTACTCAAATTAAGGATAAATAAGATATTGTATACTTGCATTGAACTCTTGATAAATAGCTGGAGCTGCATGCTCGGTATGACAGCTGACTATTTAGTTTCAGTCACATTTCTACTGTTAAAGGTCCAGTGTGTAACGTTTTTAGTTGTTCATTATCAAAATCTGTGTTGCCCGTTCACAAACTTGTCCTTTTTCATTAATATTTACCACCACCATCAATTCCAAGTATTCCTATTGGCTTGAAATTTTACATTTGCATTCGCATGAACTGGGGTAGACATTCATGCGCCATCTTGAACTACGTTAGCCGGTAAGGGACATACAGGACATACTGCTCCGCCTTTCTCGTTTTCGCTGTCACATGATAAACTCACAGGTGCTGCTAATGCTGCTAATGGGTATCGTAGCTTCCCGGCCCCAGCAAGTTTAAAGAAGGAAACATGGAGGACCACATGTATTCAAAATTTCAGGAAGAGGAATCTTCAGAAAAAGGATATTGAAAAGAGCAAGAGACCGGCTTTTTGAAGCGTGAAGGCTACCATAGCTGTAATACGTACTTTGAACTGCGTGGTGCGAGAGAGTTGATTGCGATATATGATCTCAACGCTAGATGGGAGAAATTCCTACACATTGGACCTTTAAAGCTTCCACACTTAACTCACATCTGTTCTCTTATGTAAAACTACATTTCACAATCCAATAACTACTTTACCTTGACCCAAAGGCTAAAGACTAACCTTGGCATAACTAGTTTCAGGTACGATGCACCTTTTAAATGGAGTGAACAGTAAACTAGTTTCTTCACTAAACTATCTCTTGTTCTCAGGTCTCCTGATCGCAACTACCTGATTAAATAAGGTTACTAATAACTTAACCCTTGTGTTGTCCTTCGGGTCACTGGGACCCGTCCAGTTTATGTGACATTTTGTATTGGCCTGGCGTTGAGCTTCGGGTCCAGGTGACTCGAAGGACAACACAAGGGTTAAAGTGCTCATATTATGCTCATTTTCAGGTTCATAATTGTAATTTTTAGGTTCATAATTGTATTTAGAGGTTGTACCAGAATATGTTTACTGTATGTGGTTTAATTTTCAGAAAACACCATATTTTTGTTGTACTGCACATTGCTGCAGCTCCTCTTTTCACCCTGTGTGTTGAGCTCTCTGTTTTAGCTACAGAGTGAGACATCTTACTTCTGTTCCATCTTTGTTGGGAGTCACACATGCGCAGTAAGTACTGCTAGCTAGTCAGTTGCAGAGCATGAGGGTGTGCCATGCTAGCAGCTAGGCGAGCATTATAACGTGTTACAAAGTGATGCACGTTCGTCACGGAAGTAAAGGCTGGACTACAATAGAGCTGTTTGGAGCAGTTTATAAACAGTGTTTTTTCTGGAAGATGGTAAGTCCCTTTGGGGTGGACTTTGGGCTTTTTCACTTTGTAAACCTATAACATGCACAAAAAAGATATATAACACCAGTGGTTAAATTGGGCCGGGGCTCTCCAGGGCTCAGCCCCGGCACATAAGCCTGCTCCTTTGTCCGGATGTGCCTGCTTGCAGTCAGTTGCCTACTGGAAATATCCACATGAATATCACGTCACATAAAATTTGATGAAAGTGATGCTTTTGAAAACATATTTCTGACAATAAATGAAAGATTTTTTAAATGGCATGTCTATTTTGTCTCAGTGGAGCTGAGATGAGATAATCAGAACACAGCAACAACCTGCGCAGAGCTGCAGACAATTCACTGCAGGTCAACTATAACGCCAAAGTGTCTACGTCGGTAGGATTAACAGATAAAATGCCTTCTCTTAAAGCTAAAAACCCCGTTCGCAGCGGTGGAAGCCCGGTGCTCGGAAGCTCCAACGGCCGCTACGAGTTCATGTCGCTGATCAAGCCATTGAACCGGTCCTCGGCGTCACATCTCCTCCAGCGGTAGGGCACCAAGCCGGCAACGGCTCGCCTCCGAGCATCGGAGAGCCCCACTTGGTGCCGGGTGTGTGTGTGTGTGTGTGTGTGTGTGTGTGTGTTGTAGTGAAGAGAGAGAATGGGAGAAGGAAGTTTGTGTGAGGTGGACCTGGTCACCACAGACCCAAATCTTCTCAGCTGTTGCTACTGTCATATGCTGCACTGTCTCTTCGTGTGGCACATTATGTTTGGCACATTGTATGGGTCACTTCTTATATCATAACAAGGTAATACAATGTGTAATCAAGGGATGACTGATTAACAGTAATGTAAATGCTAAATGCCCTAATACCTGTTGATACTACAACAATGCAAAGTATAGGCTCTTAACCTTGCAGTTTTGCACATATCATGTAAGACTCGATTTCTCCATTTCTTTGCACAAAACTCTCCAGAAAGTGCCATTTAATGGTTTATTTTTATAAAAACATTCCAGGGGGGGCTTACCCCCGGACCCCCCTAGGGAGAGCCCCCCCCACATAACAAATCCCAATTTAACCCCTGTATAACACAATAAAGGAAAGGGAAAAAGCCAAAAAGCATAATATGAGCACTTTAAGGTAGCGAGCATAAAGTAGTGATTCATTTTTAAAATGTTGAACTATTCCTTTAAATTGAGATTAGACTGATCATTATTATTTCACTAAATTGAATGACAAACTAGTCAGATTAGTCACTAGTGACGGTGAAGTACGAAGGCAGTACGGTGATAAAGTTGGTATGCTGCAGGATCAGCCTCTTGTACACTGTTTTTTCATTTTGTTTTTGTGTAGTT
>NC_050179.1:10748556-10933556 GCF_008315115.2 Sander lucioperca | reverse complement strand
CAACAACTTCTCACACAATTGAGCCCTGTGGAAAATCTATACGCTCTGCTGCTCAATGTCTTTATGGTGCTGTTTTAGAAAAGGCCACCTTATTTGTTAGTGTTTTGTCTTCCACTTTTAACTAATCCCACAGAATTGATTATTAACACCAGCAATATCATTTAGCTTCCAACAGCCTCCACAGAATAGATGTGTGGGATGTATTGTCGTGCAGTCAGTGTGCAACACTGTGTTTAGTATGGCACACAAGGCCGAGCCTTGTGGCCATTTACCTCCCTTTAATTTGTTTTGTGCTCCACCTCATGTACATGCAGCAACTCCTGTAAAAACCCAACCAGGCTGACCGCTACGCCTGGGTTATTTGTGTGGAGCAGGTCATGGGGGATATTACATTAGATTGCTTTCCCAGAAAATAATTCTGCCAGGTGGTCTATTGGGCTTTTCTCCGTGTATCTGTCAGACAGGATCGCATGCAGTTACACAGAGAAAGAGAACTGTTTGAATACACACAAATACACCCTGTTTTTTTTTACTCACCCATCTGTCTTTTTAATTAAAACAATAACAAAAAACAGCTAAGGGAGTACTTGAGCTTGCAAAAGAATATGTAGTGTTGCAGGCTGCAGCTTAGATGATGAAAGAAATGTTGCTTTATTTACAAGCTAGTTTTAACTGAACGTTTTATCAGTGTTAACGTGAATTCAATTATTCAGGAACCACACTGCTAGTTAAAAAAGAATATCCCAGTCTGGCACTTGTGGCAAGCTCTTGATATATTTTCTTTGTTTTCTCTGTCACAGGTTAGTGTGAAACATCACATCAGCGAGGTGGTTTTGAACAGAATAGTGTGTATGGTCTTTAAATGCTCAGCAGATGTTGTGTGTTCCTTTCAACTAAAGACAAATCAGGTTTTATTTAATTATAGCCCAATATTGCAAAGCATGCCTTAAAGGGTTTCACAAAAGATAGAGATGAAAACAGTGGTAAAGCAAAAAAGTTGGAATTAAAATAAGATTCTGTTCTTGGTGCCGTTGAGCTGGGACGTCAGTATTTGTAACACAGCCCCTTGTTCTCCCTAGGGTCACGACTGTCATCTGATGGGTGCTTTAGAAAGCACCATGAATAGTTGATGTCAGAGCGTTCGCTGCAGCCCAGAGTTGAATGTAAATAAGATGCAGGTGGCTGGGACACCATTTCAAGGGTCAGGCTCACTACTGCTCAATTTCATGTGGCTTTACTATTTGCAAATATATTTCCTGTAGGCCCTAGAGAAACAACGCAGTAGGGGTGCCAATGCAGAGGGCTCTGGCAAAACAAACGCATAGTTCCCTGACAAAAAAGTTGAACCATGCAGGCTCAACTTTTGCTGCAACGCGACTCCATCCGGCAAAGCACTACATGAGCCAATCACATACATGCAAGCACACCTTCCTGGTAGATTATTTGGTAATGTGAATGCTGTATTTCTACTGTTTGCCGTGGGATTGTCGTAAGGAAAGATAAATGCTTGCCGCAGTAATAACTTTCCAGAGTTGTAACATCCTGTCTTGTAGTATTATAAACCAATGTGTATTGTTTTCGTGTCTAAGAAGACTTAAAACTCACAGATCTGTTTACTCAAACTGGAATTCCTTGAATGAATTTCAGGTCCCAGGACTGAGGCTGATGTTTTGCAGGTATTCTTTTCATAAGCTCACAGTATTATAGGACATAGTTAAAGATAGGAGATCACTAAAGTAAGTAGGATGCATCCTCTGGAAACTGTGAATGTCTACACAAAATGTCATTGCAATCCATCCAACAGTTGCTGGGCAGGGCTAAAAACCAGACATCAAAAAGAATTCCTCAGTAAAAATGCTAATTGCAAAAGTAACCACAGTTACAAGTTTTAGCTTATAGGTAGCAGTCACGTTGCAATATGAAAGCAGTGTTAATGAGGCCAGGAAAACATGTTGAGATGACAGCAGTCTAATGACTTCCATGACAGTATACAGGCACTGGTGTAATTACAACTAAATGTCAGACACCATAAGGCCTACATAATAGCTCCAGATTGATATCTCCCTCTTGCTTTAATTAAGAAATGCAATTTTTGCTTAAAAGGTATTGATTGTAGTTTAAAGGAAGAGCAAGCCATCAAACTAAAAAGTGAAGAGAGACCCTGGAGTCATAACAGACTGAACAGTTGTGTGGGCAGGTATTTGCTCTGAGAAACAAAAGACAGGCTGTTTGGATACATTGCTGTGTCTTCCATAAGATGAAGGTAGAGGTTAAGTAAGCACTGTAGCCGTCAGGGTTGAGTTAAATATCAATTATGATAGTTACCACTCGGATGCAGACGTTGGCCATTAATCAAAGCAGTCAGTCAAGAACCTGTGAAGCGTTTTTCTGAGTAACTGAATCCCCCAGAGTGAGGTGCGTCACTCACTTTGCCGGGCAGGAGATGAACCGGTGCAGGTAGCAAGACAGTGGATAGTTATATATCATGAATAAACTAGGCCTCTGAGAGCAGAGCGACAGGAGGCTACACAGAGCTAGGATGGGACGTTTCCCCCTGCAGACCCCACACCCTCTGGCTGGCCTTGCAGGGAGATTAAATGTTATTTGCTTGGGATCCAACATGTGCTTCTGTAAACGTAAACCAAACTTAGCTTGTATCAGTTCACCCTTGACTGGAAACCTAATCTCGATGACTGAATGAACCAGTATCATAATTAAATCATTAGTGCTTCGCTTTTACTGTGCCTGCAACCCTAACCACAGCAGGAGAGGGGTAAGAGGAGCGTGGCTCTGCTGGCCAGTGATGACAGTGTAACCAAGAGCTAAGAGTCTCTCTGAATGGTCTAGCATGGCAGGAGCTGGTGAGGCAACAGCCACCCACCTAACACCCACTTAGACCTTATCTGGATATCTGGGCTATCGCTCTCTTAGTTACTCCTACATTACCCTTACTTACCGCACTCCTTTTAAACATTTTTCATTACCTTTGAGAGGGAGGGTGCAAATATAGTTATTAACCTGCAGATTACCTTCACATTCTTAAACCTACATAAGCCTTTATTTTGCGATCAGATAGTGAACGATCTTAAATCCCCAACCTCCAAAACATAGTGCTGTTCCTGGAGTCTTGCAGTCATGTCTCCTCTGTTACTCTAATGCCTAGTGGCTTGTTGCACTGCATGTGTAATGACTGTGGAGCTATCAGAGCTTATCCTGTTGAACAGAGGATATTAAGGGGGGTGGTTACAAAGGGCCAGACTTTAATTTGACCTCTGCCTGCCCTCTTCTCCAGTGAGGTGGCTCGGAGAAGCAGGCTGGTGGTTTGGGCAGTTGGTGATGAATGACTGTATTTGGTGGGCAGATTGTTACAGTTTCACACTAATTGAGGGGTCAACACAAAGAGCAAATGTAGTAATTGAGTCACTTGACTGTGCTTATAGAGCTTACCATGGCTCTTTTGACTCTGTAGCCTGCCCTGGAGTCGACAACACAGCGCTCTCCTGCCTCCTGTTTTTTATTATGCCATCCAAAGGATATTGATATCTTGTTTGTTAGTTATGTTTACATTGGTCTTAAGTCTGAGCTATAGATCTACAAGTTCTACACATTTCTTTCATCAGAATAAATATTTAAAATCAGTCTGCAGTACAAGAATTTGTTTAACTTGATATTGTTGAACTGTTGCATCAATGAGCAAACCATTAACCCTACCAGAATATAGTGCTGCATATTAATTATCCATTGGATAAGCTACTGCAAGTTGGCCAGACTACACATGTATGGAAATCATGCACATGTACTTCAATATGTCTGAAATGTCCTCTGTTTGTACATCTTAACAATCTTAACGTATTAATGATCTCCTTGGCACTGAGGTCTGATCGCCCTGTTTAGTGTCTTGCTTAACAATTCATCAATCCAGTTAATTTGTTCCCCTCGCACCTTATCTGTATGGTCAATAGAAATATAAGTTGCACATAGAAGCAGAGCTGCAACTAAGGATTGTTTTCTTTATCGATTAATCTGCCAGTATTTCCCTCTAATAATCAAATTATCGTTTGGTCTATAAAATGTCATAAAATGCTTATCATGATTTCCCAAAGCCCAAAGTGACATCTTCTGTCATGTCATGTTTTGTCTAGTCTATATCCTTGACGTTCCACTTCCGGGATTGCTCCGGTGCCGCAGGAAATTTTTGCGTGTATTTTTGCCAATTTTGGAATGTTTAAACTTCTGTGGATTTATGAGGACTATGGTTAACTGCTCCTTAGATCTCTGCAGGGTGATTCGAGACAGCTAGCTAGACTATCTGTCCAATCTGAGTTTTCTCTTGCACGACTATTTTGCACCGGCTCCGTGCAGAGTTTAGCGCCACCCATGACGATTGTGATTGGTTTAAAGAAATGCCAATACACCAGAGCACGTTTTCTCCCATCCCGGAATGCTGTGTGGACTAGCCAGACCCTCCTCCGCTCCGCAGCGTGTGAATGGTCTGGCAAAGCGAGACTATGCTCTGGTTTTGTCTAACCACGGTAGAATCACCTACTTTAAAGGTTCACAGAAAAGGGAAAAAGTCTGAAGAGGTAAACTCTAACAACACTTGTAGTATAAAGAACAACTTCATTGTGAGACCAACGCAGGTGAGGATGAACTTGATGAAGGCTTACAATAAAGTTGTTCTTTATACTACAAGTGTTGCTTGTGTTTTGAGCTCTTCATGTTAAAAAAAACCCAGAGATATTTAATATTCAATTATGTAAAACACAGAAAAGCAGTAAATACTCACACAGGAGAAGCTGAAACCAGACAATCATTGGCATTTTTGTTTGAAAAATCACTTAAATTATTAATTCATCGTCAAAATAATTGGTGGTTAATTTTTCTGTCAATTGACTAATTGTTGTGGTTCTACAATGAATAAAAATAATTCTCTGCTGTGTTTATGGTCTATACACTGTGAGAAGTACCTTCTTTTGTCTTGGTGCCTCGTTCTGGTTTGTAAAATAGAAGTTCATAATAATAATAGAATAGTGTATTCAGAGGTTTACCAAAACAGTTTTTACCTTCGTCTCTTGAGATATTTTGGCTGAGCCTCATGCCGGTGATATTTTGCCAAAGTACTATCCTTTGTGCCGGAGACAGTGTCTTGTGTTATTGGATGGAGTTTAATGGATCTGATGGCCTTTGCTTTTGCTTTGCTCCTGAACCATGTGCTCAGCTGAGACTTGGGCAGAACACCATCCATTTACACCTAATGGCCATCGCCTTTGAATGTGGTGAGTTGTGAACAACAGTATATGTGAGTGTGCATGCGTGTGTGTGAAAAGCTACAAGGACAAATGCATTCCGCATTTAATGAGTGTGGGCAAAAGGGAACCTGGGTAGTTAAAACTGAGAGTTGGCGAGACTATTTTGTCCCTTGTTACCTGACTCCTCTGTTGCACCTTTAAACTGCAACATACCACTAAACTACTCTGATGGTCTCACAGGACAGATGTAGAGGCTGCAGCTCTGTGTGAATGGGATTGATGGACCACATTAAACTCTGAGCTTCATCCTCCATAAATGCTTTTGCACTCTAAATCTTTTCAGCTAAATCACTGTGGGAAGACCACACACTGTAGGAAATTTATCCATGAGATTGTTGGATTGTCATTTGAACTGTATATTTCAGTCCCTCCAGGATTTTGCGATGTCGCGATCGCAACAATTCACATAAATTCAACTAATTACCTGTGAATTGGGTGCGACTCGCAATTTTGACCAATCACTGCAACTTTTCCGCAAATTTGACCAGGTTTCCCACGACTTCAACCAATCACAGCAGTCCCACGTGCCACTTTGCATCAGTATGTGACTCTGAGAGCCACTGACCAAGCGGGAGACAGGGTTGATGTAACACACGTACTTTGCCAAATTCATTTCCTTGTTTCTGATATGAAGACGAGATGTGTGTGACTCGAACATCTCACATTTACCAACAAAACGTACAGCGAAAGACGGTGCAAAACATTTCAGACCGTCCTGCCAACCTGTATACATTTTAACATCAGTGTACGCTGTAACGTTTTTTCACTCTACTAACTAACTAAGTTTGTTAGTAGAAGTATACCAAAAACATCGCAACTTTTCTTTGCAATTTTCTCTGTCTCTCGCAACTTCATTGCAACAAAAATACAAAAGACATTGCAACTTTTATCGCAATTTTTTACAAAAGCTACCGCAAAATTTGGCATTTTGGGCCGCAACTATCTCAAAAAAAAGGCAGCGAAATCCTGGAGGGACTGATATTTGGTTTTGGATTAACAATCATCGCCAACTTGTGTGTCTATTTATTTTATTAAATGCATGTGTGGAAACAAAGATGAGATTTCTTTGTTTATCTTGGCGCATCCTCCCTAAGGTCTGTTTAAATGTCCACCATTCTCCTCTAACACTCCTTACTCCTGACTAAGATGTGATTGTTTTAATGCACAAAAATGTGGATGTTGTAATTACCATTTGCAAAAACAAGACAGCAGCTTCATTGATATGCTGCCGCTGATAAGGCAAGAGCTTGGCAGCGAGACAATGGCTGAGGCCACCAGGGGCTCACCAGCAACCAGGGACACAAGACCGTCCTGCCTCCTTCGTCAATGCAGAGGACCAACAAAAGCGGCCTGTCATTCACCACACACTAGCGTTTTTAATTAATTTTCAGTCAGCTCTCCTCGGAGTGCTTGTGTGGTGATGTTGACCCACAGATCTGCTTCATGAATGTAGCTTTCTCCTCAGCCCTGGCTGTCAGAAGGTCAGCAGTGCAGACTCCATGAGCAGGAGCCCTGTTTTCTATACTACTGGACTCTGGAGGCTGTGACCATTGTCCTAACCCGGAAGGTGCATGTGTTTGAGAATATGAATGTGATAGAGGTCAAAGAGGGAAATGGCAGTTCAGTCTGACTTGTATAAGAGCATGCTAAACACGATGAAAATTGATTCTGAATATCAAGGCTTTGTGTAGTGTTCAGTAGTATGTGACCCTTATTTTGTCAGTTGCCATAGTATTTGTCTTTAACATAGCTCTATCAGTATCAAAACCGCCAAAGCAGTTAACCTGTTAAGCTTTAGAAGGACGTAATGTTTTATCACACCCTCAAGTTGCATTAAGACTCCACAGTGAGGAGGAGTTTAATGCAGCTGTCGCTCGCAATGCATGAGTACAAATCTGGGCGGCCTGTGGATAAGCCGGATCAGAGTTGATCAAATTGCTGTTGTCTTAAAGCCATTCTGATTTGGATTAATTTACAGGAGTGTTCACACCCGCGTGGTTTGTAAATCCATAGGTCCTTATGTTTCCACCTTGCACCCCACTGGGCTTTGTGATCTGCTGGGGCTTTGGAGGATGAAAGGAAGTGGGACTTGTTATATTTTTGTTAAATGTGCCAACTGTGTTCAAGAGGGCTTTTAAATAAGTGCCCTTGGCCTATTCTTAGGTTTATCCCAGTCTCTTCTTGTTATCCCTCTTTTGTCTCTGTAGGGAGCTAAATTTAGTCTGATTAACTAATGACTACAATGTTATTAGAAATGAGGGTTTTTGGGTGTCTGTAAAGCTGTCTTCAAAGCCTTGTCATCATGCAGGTTGCTCTTTGTCTTGACTTTCAAGTAAGGGAGATTAGACCTGTGGTCCAGTTGATTTGCACTTAAATCAAACTGATAGCTTCACAGGATGTGTTTTGATCATATCCTCTTCACTTTTATTACTTTTATATGACATGTACTTTATTGAGTCTAACGCTAGACTAAATCAACATTCAAAGTAAATATCCACTGAAGATGTACTTGGTCTAGGACAAGGTTTAATCCAGTCCTTGGAAGAAGAAAAAAAAAAAAAAGGGTAAGGAAAACATTGCAGGTAAAATGTTAGCTAATCTAGGATGGCATTATTTCAGCAAGCTTTTGGATCTGGCCCTTGTGTAAGATGTCCTCTGGTCTCTAAAAGCATTAGATCTAATGGTGGACCATTTTGCTCACAATTAATAGAGCCCCCCAAGAGATCAGGAGCCTATAGACTTGTGGTGGAAGTAGTAGCAGCCTTCAGGCAGCTGGCTAGATGTGGCTTTCTTCCCCGTCACTCACATTTGTCGTAATGGCACGAGAGCCTCACTGGCTATTCCCCAATGCTGTGTGTATGCATGAGTGTGTGTGAGCCCACTGCCCCAAGCATGTCTCATTTCAAAGTGCTGTCACTCCCTGCTTCCTGGCATCTATTAACACCCACCATTATCATGCTAATCTACATTGTATGATTACATAAAGTAATTTATGCACAGTTCTATTCCATGGCTGCACAGGGATGCGTGCTTCTATTGTTGAATGTTGTAAAAAGAACATTTTATGATCATCAGATTCCTTTTATTGTCTCTTCTTCTTTGAATCTTGTTTGTTTTGCTTCCTTGCACTTTTCACACTTGTCTTCTTACTTTATCAACAAAATCCGTAAAAGCTCTCACAACGATATGAAGGCATATACCTACTGAGAAAATAAATAGCTAGAATCGCTAACTGAGCCATGCTGCTTTGTTCATGAAGAGACGATGAGTTGAGATCACTTTCCTCACAGTCCTCTTTAGCTCCATATCGGAAATGGTAAGAATGTGTTTTGTGTTGGAAGCAGAGGGCAAGAGATGAGCTCTCTTCCTCATTTATTCACAGCTAGTGGAGTAATTAGGAATGCAGAGGGCTGTTAAATTAAAACTGAATTGCACTTATTAACATTTTAACTACCAACCCCACCCTCTTTAGACACTAAACAAGGACAGTTTCAGCTCTAATATGCCTGAAGAATCCCGCTGAGGAGACTCTTTATGTATCTCTAAAACAAAGACATTCTTTAAAGTAAGATCTTCCTTTTGTTTAAACAACAAAGCATTTAACATTCAGTGTAATATGCCAAGGCTTCCTCCATGCTGTCAGGAGATGCACCGCTAGAGCTTCTCAAACTCTTTGCTTAATGGAACACTATTTGTGGTCAGATTGGATAGCTAATGGTGGTCCCTTTGAGGGTAACTCTCCAAATTAAATAGCATGGATTCACATCTGTCAGACAAAACCAGGAGGCTCTTTGTAATCAATGACCCAAACCAAGAGAGGCTCCACGGGGGGCGCCTCCACTATGATGGCAGCAAGCATAAGGAGCCACCAGGGAAGCAGGCAGCTCACCTGCACTAACAGCCATGGTGCTGGGCTTGTGGAGCAGGCTAGAACCTGGGAGGGAGCAGCAGCTGGGTTAATATACATTTATAGAACAGGTCAAACTACTTAAGCCAGGCACTGATTTATAATGCAGGAGTGCAATGTGACTAAACTGTAAAGGGAATTCTTGTTTTTCTGTGCAAACATTGCCGTCGGTGTTGTGTTAAAATGTTGAACCCCATTAATTTTATCACTCCCCCTCTCTTGTTTCTCTACGTCTTTAAATTTTGTTTGGAGGAGAGACTACCAAGGCCTCCCGCTGTTCTGGAGAATTTCCTCTCGTTGTTAATTTTCCCTGCTCCATATGGCGCCACAGACACTTCACCTGCAGGCTGTAGCAGGCCGTGCGGCAGCCAGCAGACATCCTCGGGCTCAGGCTGTCATTTACACAGGCCTGTGCATCTGTCTGAGCAGAACAGAACAGAGACTACTCTTCAACTCACAGCCCGAGTCCGGCACCATCCACCTGACAAAACCGGATGCTATTTCTGAAATGTAAAGGCGGTGGTAGATTAAGACAAGACCTTCATGCAAAAGGCTTACATCCCCACTACCAGTTTGGAAAAGTCAAGCTGGAAAATAGCCAAAGAGATGCTGCCAATTGTGTTTGTGTGCATGTGTGTCTGTCACTCTGTCTTTGTGTGTGTGTGTGTGTGTGTGTGTGTGTGTGTGTGTGTGTGTGTGTGTGTGCGTGTGTGCGTGTGTGTGTGTGTGTGCGCGTTTTCAGGGGCCTTGAAGTTTGCCTATGGCAGAGCCATGGAAGAGAGGGTTTCATCCTGGCTTGTCATTGATTAGAGAAGGGTCTTTAATTCCATCCCACCCCATGTTGTGATTCATTTGCATTCTGTGTCAGGAGGTAATGGAGTTTTGCTCTACAGTTTGCTCTAGAAATCTTGAAGATGTGGTCTAATGTGCATGCAGCCGCTAGCAAAGAGCTTTCTGATTTATTATGTCTCTTGTGTTAGCTCATTTTTTTCCATTTTTCCTTGTCTTGGGGTAGGACTATGTGCTTTCAACTGGTTTGCAGAGAGTAAGGGTGCAAACACTGCTAAGACTCCCAAGACATTTGTCATGATTTTTATTCTACAGACTAGATTTACATCCAAAACTGAGACATTTGTTGTTTCCTTTTCACCTTAAAAATAACAGTATGTGTTCAGCAAACACATTATTTAGATAAATGAGTTCTGAGCATTTTAGAACCAAGATTTAAGATGTAGGTATGTTTTAGGTTACAGTGATATGTGTATTGTGAAAATAAGAAAACTTCTTACCACTTTCAAATTTATTTTACTATTTTCCAAAACATTGCTATGAAGTTTATAACAAAGAGGAAAGTAAAGATCTCTTAATTGGCGTCATTAGTAATTTCATTTCACATTATTTATCACTACTATTTAAATTATTGTTGATAATATGTAAAAGTTCCATTGTGTAATTGGACACCTAATTTCACCACGGGGACAATAAAACAATTAAAAAAAAACAATTAAAAAATTTAAAAAAACAACAATAGTTTGATCATTACAACCTGATAATTCATTAAGGAAATGTCTTTATACTAATTGTAAGCAGTAAAGTCTGTAAGCATTCACTGTCCCTCGCCATTCCAGCACATTCCCTTATTTTCCACCAATCTTAAAAGATTCCTGCTCACAGAGGTCTGATTTTTCCATTATGTCTGAGATGAGATATGAGGTTAGGGGAAGCTCCTGATGTGGCTGCATTGGCTGTGAGTTGGTGAGTCGAGTTGGTTTTCTGAGCAAAGTTGGGAAAATGTGGTGATAAAATTTGTCAACCTCTGGGGGAGGCCGTGTTCAGGGTCACAGCTAAATCTGTGCGCCACGGGCAAAAGGCTAGCCCATAATTCCAGCACAGACGAGCGGAGAGCTGACCTCAGTACAGCTGAGGCCAAGCTGTACTGATTTCTGCCCACCTGCAGGATCGTCAGTGGGATAACAATGAAGGCGAGGGGCCAGGCGGGAGTCTCTCTCTCTCTCTCTCTCTCTCTCTCTCTCTCTCTCTCTCTCTCTCTCTCTTTCTTTCTTTCTTTCTTTCTTTCTTTCTTTCTTTCTCTCTCTCTCTCTCTTTTCTTGGCCTGTCTGTGGAGACACCTGAATGTCCTTGCACACTGACTGTCTCCCTGCATTTCTTCATTCCTCATCAAAAGAATATAACTGTTGACATAACAGTGTGCTGCTTTTGAAGTAGAAAATGGAATTTCCAAGGCATCCTTACAAATACTAGACAAATAACTCAATGAATATAAATCTAAAGTGACAAGAATTACACTCTTACAGTTGCTATCCTTTTTCATCCACATATTGATTTTCTGTTATATTAAAGTGTTGCATCAACATGCTATCATGTTAATACATCTTACCTATTGTGAGTCATGGCTCATTCAACTGATAAATATGTAAATTAAAATGTTTTATAGTTGATAGTCAACATTAATCTCATTTGGATGTCTTAAACCAAATTAAATGAGAAAGTGTAGCACATAGCAGTTTGGAAAGTGTGCCGTGAATTCATCTCTGAATTAAAAAAAGAAATGAGCAGGGGACAGAACTTGCTCTTTTTTATTACAAATGTTAATGTAAAATGTTATTGACTTGAACAAATGGAGAATACACCTGGAAATGTATTTCCAATTTCTCTCTCTGCGTAGTTTGCAATTATAGTTATTTCAGCAATAGTGGGGGAATTAATTTTGCGTGCAGACTGATAATGTTAGCAGCGTAAGAAGAATGGATATTGTGTTGGATAGGGGGTCTCTAGGTATTTACAAGGAGTGGAGAGAGCAAAGCTTTATTTAATTGAAAGAATGAATCAATAACAGCTGTAGCCCTTTGTCAGAGAAGGCCTTGCGAAATGAGCAAGTAATTTACTGTGGACAATCCGAGGCCGAGTGGATAGCTGATTGAAGGAGTGTATTCTGGGTATTAGACCATCAAGTCTAGCGAGATGCAGGTGGGTATCTTAAAAACTTAACAAACGACAGGGACAAGCACTTCAATGGATGGATAGTTTCAGTGCCAAGGAGTGACTGGAGTAATTTGTCAGTACTGTCTTTTCTCCTCAACAGACGATGACAGAAACACTGGATGTTTCTTTGTAATTATATATAATTATTATAATTCATAATAAGAACTTTGAATATGTCCTTTCCATTTTCAGCCTCTTCCTTGCCATTAATGGTAAACCTTCCAATCATTTCCATTTGTGTTTTTGAAGGTTTCAATAGTTTGTAAAGTGATTTTCTTTTAATTTTTTTTATATTTGTAACTTTGCAGAAATTATTTTCCTCTCTTAAGAGAAGCTTCTCAACTGTGCATTAGTAGAGATAGAATTTGGTTTTCCTCACTAGTTACATCTTACAATCCAGTTTTTCATTGCTGCTGGATGTTGGTAAATGTTTTCTCAGATCTCACTTATGCATCATTGCTCTCACGCCATCACCAAGATACTTTTTTTTTTAGCAATCTTAAAGGTAAATTAGTCTCCGTGCACACTGGCAGCTATCCCAATATGTAAATTCATGTGCTAATTCACAACATGATTTCATTTCAACTTCCAAGCAAATGAGATTTTAATTGAAAATGAGATCTTCCATAGAGTCTCTCACTGGAGATGTGCAGCAGGGGAATGATACTTTTCACAGATTGTTTTAAGAGACAAGGAGACTTTTTTTTCTTCTTCCAAGCCATTTACAAAAAGATTGTATGTTTTCTCAGCCCGCTGTTTCCCCACAACCTGCAGGTTAGTGAAAATGCTCTGTGAAATTAACATGTGCTACAGCTCCTCGTCAGTATGAAGAGGCGGGCTATTAACATTTGTGTATTTTCATTATGTTAATGGTGTTAACACATGCCCACAGATTGCCACCAGTGGTGCAGTAATTTTGTCTTGCTGATCATAAAGTGTCCGAGTGGGTCATTTTGATTATGACACACTAATTACATATTGCCTTTCCTCTCTGTGTATTCCTCCCCAAACTCAGAGAGACCTACGGTCTTTAATGGTAAGCTTTTATGAGTTGAAGGAAAGAAAATAAAAGATCTCCGCTGCCTATGTTCCTGACGGCTATGTGGCACGCATGCTTCACTGCTTCCCTTTAAACTTCCTAAATTGTGTTTCACAATAAATAGATGCCCAAGCCTTTAACTGCCAGTATTAGATTAGATACCATTAGATGTAATAGAAAATTCTCTCCCTGTAATATTTTCATAAGAGTTTGAGGCGTTTGATTAATCTGACCACATTTTATTGCATTAATGATTTTTTTTTTCCTTTCCACTCTGCTGTAAAGACATTGTGTACAGGCTAATGCTGTTTTCTCTCTCTCCCCTCTCTGCTCACTCTCATTCATCCTCAGCCGTTATTGCAATGCATTGTTGATGAGGTGAGTCGGCGTCTTATGTGCTTTCACTCCTAAAGTCATTCCTAATGGAGTGGAAACCTTATATTTTGTTTCCTAATGAAGCACAGGAGTGGCAGACAGCTCCGCTTGGGCTGTCCTATGGCTGCCTGCAGGTTGAAGCCACCGGGCCGAGCCAAGCTGCTCTGAGGGAGCCAGCAGGGGATGTTAGGCTGGGGCAGCAGACAGCTCACACATGAACTTATACTCAGGCCGCAGCAAATCTGTGGACACAAATCTATCTATATATATATAATTATATATAGTGGTAGAGGAAGTATTCAGATCTGATGCTTTAGTAAAAGTACAACAATTTAAGTCCTGCACTAACAATTTTTAATTAAAATCCCCAAATCATAAATACATATCTTTCCTCTTGCCTGTAGTGCTGTTTATCAGTTTTGATTGTTTTGATGTGAGTTGCCCAGTGTTGAAGATATTGGCCGTAGAGGTGTCTGCCTTCTCTTGAGTTTATGGCACTCGTGGTGCTCAATGCACCAACTTTTTTTTCTTTTAAATGTCTCATCTCAGAAATTGTGACTTAAGTTATTCAAGTTAATCCACAAACCTGGTTATCATGTACTAACTTCATGTACTTTTTTCTTTCTATCAAACTGCACCTGTCTACCCTATCACCGCGCAGAAGGAAGCATACTCATGGACCAGAGGCTCTTGGTTTGACATTGCTAGCTTGTGGAGATTAGTTTAAGTGATACTGCTCACCTGAGCTAGCTAACATTATAGCTCTGCAGAGGACACCATCTTGCACTGTAATGAGCACAAGCCTCTTGTCTGGAGTTGGAAAAAAACGTTTTTTTAACTGTCCCATGTTTGTAGCTGTCCCTTTTAAGTAGTAGTGCGAAAGCATTTTTGTATGTAAAATCTTAAAGGAATAGTTTGACATTTAGGGGAACATGCTTATTTGCTTTAGAGTAGTAAATAGTTAGATGAGAAAAACAAGTGACCAAGAGAATGACCAGCACCTCTTGAGCTCACTCATTAGCATGTTATATCTGTTATATCTGTTGTTTAATCCGTACGAAAACCGTGAAAAAAGTGTAAAAATTACAAGTTGCAATCTTGAAGTACTCAAGTAAGCATCTCAGTCATCTGTCAAGTACAGTACTTGAGTAAATGTACTTAGTTACATTCCATCACTGAAAAAAGGCCAGCAGCATTTATTTTCACAGCACATCAAACTGTAAAAAAAAACCTGTCTCTGTAGCTGTAACAGTCTTACTATATCTCAGTAGTATAGTGCCATATTCTGACTAGAATTAGAAGCTAAGACTAGAAGCTTTTAATTAGGAAAAAATGTGAGGTTTTGATGGCTCCGTTCACTGCTTCTTAAAGTTCTGTTTAATCAGAACCTGAAGTGACAGGTCTGTGCACCGAGAGTCCATGGAAAACTATTTGAGCTATTCTGAGCTGAGGTTTCACAGCAAGGTCACTTTTAAAACAAAATGTCTCCTCCGCTATCTAGGTCACAGCACATTCTGTTACTTTCTCCGAAACTTCCTTTCTTCCTTCCTTCCTTCCTGCCACGGCTTATAATTAAACACACACAATTATCCCAAATTTAATGGGATTCCAGAACCAGGCTTTTATTTAAGAGGTAATGAATAATATTTTAATTGCATATGTAACTGTGAGATCGAAATGTGCTTCTCTCATCACGTGTAATTACTACACCACATTTTTCTACTGTGATACTCTGAGAATGCGATCAATTGCTGATGAGTGTCTTTTGTTTCTTCTTGATTTTTCAGATCACTATGGTTACTGATTGTGAAATCATCCAGTAGGGATGAGAGAGGCATAAGCACACTAAAAACATATGGACAGTGTCCTATTGTTTATTGATGTCTGTAATTAATGATATAATGCATGGCTTGGAAGTAGTTTGACCTCTGAACCGATCATTATTCAGAGTGTAGCAGCATCAATCAAACTGTGCTTTTCTCAGATCTATTTCCGTACACCCCCTCAGGGACAGACGGGGCACCCACTGTATCCTCATTTGTATTCAGCTGACCAAGGCATTAGTATGAATGATTTAGAAGTCTGTATCAGACATAGACTAGATGAGAGGCAGTAATATGAGATTTTAGAAGCTGCTGCTGAAGTTCATAAACACTGCAGCTTCTGCTTCGCTGCCTCAAACTCCAAAAAAAAAAAAGTCATTTTCTTTATAGGACTTTGGTGTATTTACTGATTATTTTTCTCTCAATTCCACCACAGAAATGACATGTATTTACTCGTCTTTGGGAGATGTAGTTTTCAGGATCCAATAATGACAAGCTCAGTGGTGTTATTCACCCTCTCCGCATCATAATGACCATATGAATGTCTGCCTTTTGGATGGAGTGCTGGCCATATTGTTTGGGCTATCTGGAAGGAGCGACATGCATCGCTGCCCAGCCTGAGGTTTAGAGGTGGTGTTGATGTCCCACTACACCAAGCATCCCAGGCTCTCCTCAGGACAGGCGTATTAGAATAAGTCATTTCATTGTTAATTTAAATGGCTTAATACATCACTCTAAGGTAACAGAATGATGTGTGAGCAGCAGAGGGAGAGAGTATGAGAAAGAGCGGGAGAGAGATGCCAAGGGGTGTTTCTTTAATATCAAATGAAATTGAATCCCGCATTACCTCACTTGTGCCGTTTCTCAAGCAGCTTCCAGGCTATTAATGGAAAGCTGTAACAGGATTGGTTCAATCTTTCGGTTCTTTAATTTCACCCAGCTCCCAGATGTTAGGTCTTTGTCTTATTGCTGATCCCTGGCTGATCTATGGTGTTGTCTTTATCCCGCCTCCAGTCCATTGTGGCTATGTGTTGTGTTATTGGGTCAGGTGAATCTATCAAGGACGGAGAGTTGGGCAGTTCACACACCAGGGGGATAATTACAGGGTGATTGGTTTCCTCACGTTCTCTGCTCTCACTATCTTTGTCTCCTCTCTGTTAGCCTTGCCCTTACATAAACGCACACAGCATGTCTGGCACTGGAAGTCGACCAAAAAAGCTGTTCAGTCCCGGGATCCCGGCCCTCTTACCTGTTCGATCTCCGGGGCCCTGTTTTTAACAGCTGTGTTTGTTTAATAGAAAACATGTGCACCATTGTTTACAGATGTTTGTGGATTTATTTACACCAGTGGATTGACTGGAACTCAGGAGACAGCATACTTTAATTCTCCACCACCACATCTGCTATTATTAACCTAACCTCCTCCCATAGATAATTCATCACAGTTACCTTCTAATCTCACACTTTTTCTGTCTCACTCAGTCCTGAATCCTCTCATCTACGTGTCCTTTCTGGGTCACAATGACACACACTCACAAACTGCTGTTCAAGTTCACATAGAGGGAACACCAGTTTCATTAATTACTATGTAAAACCAGTTCCAGTTTTGACCCTTCAAATGAATAGTTTGACATTTTGGGAAACATTTGCTTTCTTGTTGAGTTATCTTAGAAGAGCGATACCACCTTCATGTCCATCCTTTATGTATGCAGCTAGAGCCAGGATACGCTTAGCTTAGCATGACCAGCTCTGTTCAAAGGTAATAAAATCCACCTGCAGCACTTTGGGGGGTTATTTGCTGACTAATTCTTGGCCGGGTGCAGTGACTTCCTGGTGTGACTTGTGACTCCTTGTGAAAACCACAATGTGTCATTTTTACACTTTAGTCTTTGTACAGGACAATCAAACAAGGTGCTGGTAGGCGTATGATAGCCAGGCTAGCTGTTTCCACCTGGATCTCAACGGACCACTACAACCTGCAAGGTCAGATCAGCTCACTGACGAAGACATTGAACGGTAAATTTATTTGTGGTTGCCTAGTCTACAGTGTATCCACAACGTTCCACTTCCGGGGTTGCTCTCGTTCTGCCGGAAATTCCGCCAGATGTCGCTCTTTTCGGATGTCCGTTTTCAGATGTCAGTTTCCTTCTGCTTTCTTTGTGTTGTAATTTTAAACTCTGGTTGATTTATGAGGACTATTGTTAACTGCTCCTCAGATCTCTGCAGGGTAAATCCAGACAGCTAGATAGACTATCTGTCAAATCTGAGTGTTCTGTTGCACGACTAAAACAACTTTTGAACGTACACGTTCCACCCAAACAAGTTCCTTCCCAAGGCTATTTTGCAGCGGCACCGTGGCTCTGCTCGGTGCTTAGCACCGCCAAAGACGATTGTGATTGGTTTAAAGAAATGCCAATAAACCAGAGCATGTTTTTCTCCCATCCCGGAATGCTGTGTGGACTAGCCAGACCCTCCTCCGCAGCGCTGTGGAGGAAGGTCTGGCAATGCGAGACTAGTGTTTGCCTTGTTAACTTGTCTTCTTGTAGCTAAGATGAATGAATGAAGAAACGCATACTTGAAACATTGATAAAACTGTACAGCAAAAGGGAAACATCCTTAGGCATATTTAAAGTGTACATAGACATAGAGTGGTATCAATATTCTCATCTAACTCTGTGAGAAAGCTGATATGAAATGTCGAGCTATTCCTTTAAACAGTTAATCTTTACTCCCATACATGTTGGTGCACCTTGTATTTCTGGGATGTGTGCGCTTTTGAATGTTTGTAACCTTGAAAGGGGAAGTTTTTTTGGACAAGAGCTTTTACTTGTTTGTGAGACAAGGTTTCCCCCAATACCTGGTGCTGACAACTATGTTGCACACCCTCTCACCTGCATGTGATCTTGATGGAAATCTCTGGTCCTCTGTTCCCTTTCACACACACACACACACACACACACACACACACACACACACACACACACACACACACACACACACACACACACACACACACACACACACACACACACACACACACACACACACACACACACACACACACACACACACAGCCCTAGCTATTTGCACTTCCCGACTTTGAAAGCTGTCAGCAGAGCAACAGCTTGCTGTTTCAGTACTCTGGACAGTTCCTCCACAGAGACCTGCAGAGTGTTCAAACCGGAGGCTCTCACCTCACCCCAAAGTGTAACTGGGGACACCGGGACTGAGTCCAACACTTGAGATTTGCCACTTGCTGTGTGTGTGTGTGTGTGTGTGTGTGTGTGTCCACTGAGTCACCCAGCCCTTCCCCCACACACGCACATCATCCACCCAGAGCCATTCTATCTGTATGGAAATTTGGGCTCCACAGCTGGAATCCCACAAAGCACTGTCATCTACTAATAGTTATTATCTCTTTGGCCTGCTCCCTCACAAAAACCCTGCAATACAAGCACATCGCATCTTTATGGTAATGCCCTACAATATAGCCCCAGGCTATGGTGCATAGACCTTTGTTATCATTACGATAATTCCCATTCTCACTTGACTTCTTATTACACCATTGAAACTGCTTGGGGTTGGATATACAAATTCCTGCATCTTTCTTTATTACACTGTAGCATACATTGTTGATATACAAAACTTAAACTCTTGAAATAAATATAGTGAGGTGGTCAGTACAATGACAATTAAGGATAAGAGTTGTCACTTAATTAGCAGTAGCGAGGCCTCTGTGCTGTCGTATTTGTGCTTTTTTTTTTGTAGATATGACTAAATGATAAGTCAATATCATATCTTGTTACATGTCCTTATTAATAATACCAAGCAAAAGGAAATTTAAAACTAATCAAATGTCTTCACTGTGGACCTTGTGGGGAGATATTTTGTCAACTACTTGACAAAATTAGTTTTTATTGTGTGAAGAGTTTGGTCTGATCTAATGCAGTGTGAAACAAAGTTCACTGCATTTAAAACATTAGATTATGTCTTATGTATAATTTTTCTTCATATTGTGACATATATGTAATGCCAGGGAAATATTATTATTTAGGCCACATTGCCATAGCCTAGTGGTAAACATGACATAATATACCAGATCTCAGATTAAGGTTTTCTTTTTTTCAACACAGAGAGATGAAGAAAAAAATATCCTTGGCCTCATCTTCAGCGCATCCTTTACATTCCCCTGCCCATTGCATATTTGCACTTGTGACATGTACATTTTACTTTTTTCATTAATATTTTTTTTTAAATGTTATCTTGAATTTGTATCCTTTATATTTCTTTCCTCTAATTCTATTTTTCAGAATACTTTAGGAGTATGCCACATTGCATTTCACTACACAAATTACTTGTATATGTGCCAGATAAACCTTTGAATCTTTTCAGTGTCAAATTTCATCTTCTTCTCTGATGGGTATGGAGCCCACAGTTAAAAGAGTCTGAATGAAAACCTGAGGAGAGGTTTTCTTGTCAGGTTTTCCACAATCAAATCCACAGAAGGTGATTTACATGTATGCCATGATGAGCTTAGGTTCAGCTCTATGTAAGCAGCAAAGAGAGTGAGTGAGAGAGTGGCTGCTCGTGTCCTTGCGTCTCTTCATGAATGCCCACACAAGGCCTCTGGATTGACACAAAAAAGTAATTGCGGAGTGATTGGCACAGCTTGTCCCGTGCAGCCTGCGTCCCACACTTGAAGGCTCTCCTCGGAGCACCCTCATTGTCACACAGCCTTTTAGCACCTTTGTTCCTGCCTTCCCCTAGGACCTCACAGCTCACCATTGGCAGATGAGTCCCTGTCTGTGACAAAAGGGTCCCTGCGCTCAGCCTCATTTGATGCAGTGATGAACTCCCCCCCCCCCTCACTCACACACACACACACACACACACACACACACACACACACACACACACACACACGCATATATATTGCACACCACCTCCTGCGAGAAGAAATGTTCCGTTTAGCGGTGGAGGATGTGGGGGTCAGGACCCAGGGGTGGGCTTTTAGGAGACAAATAAACATCAGAGCAAGAGAGGAGTGATGTCTTGTTTACACATTAGCAACCATTTAGCAAGTCTCACTGTTTTCACTGCGTCTCTCTGGTGGCCTCTCAAACAGCTGATCTTTCTCTTTTGTTGTCTTTGCAGCTAAGAATCCAGTCAGGATCAACACTGTGGTCCACGTGAATGATTTGAACAGTCTGAGTTGATCTTGATTAGGATCTATGCTGCTATAACTGACAATAAGTCAGTTAAAATAAGTCATGTATCATATCAAGTTTCTAATAAATGACTGTGACTCAACCAGCATATTAAAAAAGATCCAGAATGATTAGCCAGCAGCTCTCCCAACAGTCTCACTTTGCTCTGCTCTTACACTTCCACTGTTAATTTTTGTGATACCCAATCAGGCAAACACACACACACACACACACACACACACACACACACACACACACACACACACACACACACACACACACACACACACATACACACACACACACACACACACACACACACATACACACACACACACACACACACACACACACACACACACACACACACACACACACACACACACACACAAACTGCATCTTTCTACCATCTAATGAGGTGATGACCAACTACTTGTTATAATTGCTTCAGTCTCCTTTTAATTTTCAAGCGTATTAATCATATGTAGAGTTATTTAAGAATGCATAAATTAATCTTAGATTAAAAAGCCTATCAAAGCCTCAAAACAATTAAAGAGTAAGGTAAGATTTCCCCTGGGCTGGCACTTTTATTTTAATAGAGTATTCAGGTGATTATCATACTTTGATGCAGCACTGTGATTAATGCAGACACACTTTTAAATGAGCTGTTCTCTCTTGCACAAAAAGGTAGAAGAAGCATGAGCCTGATAATGACCTTACTGACTTTTGGGTTACTTTTCTCATTTCCTCGCATAGGCACTCATATTACACCACTTCCTACAATGAATGAGTCTGAATGTTACATTTAGTTTGAATATTTTCAAACTAAATGTAACATTCAGACTCATTCATTTCATAATCGGAATTTTAAGGGTTTATTCGCAGTCACTTTAGTTGAGTTAACAGGCATTTTGGGTCATTTCATTCCAACTGGACTTGTTTACACGGTCAATAGAGCTATGAATTTATCAGATACCAACAATGACCTTTAATTAAGATGTTTGTGTTGATGACAGTCGATGTTTAACAGGCCATACCCGTTCAATAATCGATAGATAAGCAGATGGAGGCGATGCTTGAGGAGACGCCTCAAGTTGGACGATCGTCTGTTCATTTGTATGGACTTTTTCTTTCAAGCAAAATGCATTTTCAAATAAGATTTACACTGCATGTTTCTCAGTTATAAAATGTATTTAATCCCCAAGGCCAATAGATTAGCGATTCTAAAATGATATTTTTAAATTTTTTTCTTCTCCAGCTGAAGACACAAATTACATTTCAGACATTTTTAACGATGTGACAAAAATGTAGGCTAATAACTAAAAACAGTGATAGGCTATTGTTAATTAGCATTTGGTAACTGTTTTACGATGAAATTATTGTTTTAATAGACCAGCCATATTATTATTATTATTATTATTATTATTATTATTATTATTAGCCTATTATTCTTTCGAAATTACTCCCCAAATATAGCCTATGTAATTAAAAGTAACAAGGCTACATCTTCCTCTCTTGAAATTAGTGAATAATTATGGACAAATTGTCATTATTGCTGTCCAGCTCTGTCTGAAGTGAATAGCACCAACAGGGACGTGTCCTGTTTCCTTCATCAATATTACATCAGTGCTTGGCGCTGCGCGTGCTGCCAGATGAGAATTCACCCGAAGCTGTATTGACTTTAAAAAGTTAAACGCCCGTCGCTTATGGCGCAAGGCTGCCCGCATTGTTCCTCTGTCTGATCTTTTTTCTTTCAGCTTTGAGAAAAAAAAACAAAAAAAAAAACAAAGCGCAGATCACAGAGAGTGACCTTTAGAGCAGCTGGTTATTGTCAAAACGCATGTAGGCGAAGTGTAGCTTGTAAACGATGAATCCGTGGGAACCCCGCACATGTTGAAGGCCTGCACGCCGTATTCATCAGCGGGCCCTGACTGCATGCACACAACAATGTGTCGGTGGGTCCCTGCTGTTTTTTAGCGGAATGCCAACTCCCATTGCAGCCTCCTCCGTGCATATGTTATTGACACATTGTGGGGTTTATTCAACAGGAAAGTGCAAAAGAATTAATTAAATGCATTATGGTCAACACAATAAAAGATTAATGTGGATGTTTTCTTTTTTTATTTAGAATGTATTAAACAGCACATTTAGTTAGAGTTTTTCGATTTGATAATTGTATAGACAACACTTTATCCATATGTGTAGACCTGCAGGCTGCTATAAGACCAAACACTCAAACCAGACCGTCTTCATTGGTCATGAATCCATAGTTAATGTAGACTGTCTGTGTGAGTGGGAGTGCCTGGCCATAAGTTTTGCTGTCACTTGATTGCTGTGTGTCGTAGAGGGGGCTGTACTACAGTCTGCCTGCCATGTGGACACTGCTGCTGCTGCTATCGCAACACAAACCATCCGCACACAGCGACAGCGGAGCTGAGAGAGAGAGAGAGAGAGAGAGAGAGAGAGAGAGAGAGAGAGAGAAAACAGTGAGCAGGAGGGAGGCGGTGCTGCACGGACAACTGCGTCCCACTCCTAAAGCACATCCTCCAACACAGACTATAGACTTCTCATCGCTCCGACTTTCACTTGATCACAGCTTTCTCATTCACGACGAAGGGGAGCTGCGCGAACATTAAAGGTGAGTTTGGGAAACTGATTTCGACAGTGCACTCTGTGTTTGTGTCATGACCTCAGTCCATAGCCTATAGCCTATAACAAGAGAAAAAAGGCTGAAGTTGCAGGCAAATACAATTAATTTAATTGGAGTTTTAAGTGCAAGGAATATATAATGTGCTCATCAAGATGTCATGTCATGACATATTGCTTAATAAGGGGTTCCTTTTATTCTTAAGGATCAGTCTAAAAATAAAAAAATGCCTCCATGCAACTTTATCAAAAGGAAGGTCTGATCTTGTCCACTCTGTTTTTTGTGTTTAGTAGGCTACTTGCTATGGGACAATTAACCAAAAGGCTCCATTAAAGAGTTATTGAGGCGGTTATTACTTTGACAAAATATTACATATTCATGTCAAACGTCGTCTCTGCAGCTTCCAAAACCTCCAAGGATGGACTCCATACCTGCGGGACGAGACTCCAGCTCTTCGCCAAGCTCCAAACAAGAACTTTCCTACCCGAGCGCCAAGAACCTGAAGCCCAACCAGGTCGGAGAGACGGTGCTGTACGGAATACCGATCGTGTCTTTGGTGATAGATGGCCAGGAGAGACTTTGCCTTGCACAGATATCTAACACGCTGTTGAAGACTTACAGCTATAACGAGATACACAACCGGCGTGTGGCGTTGGGGATCACCTGCGTCCAGTGCACTCCTGTCCAGCTGGAGATCCTGCGGAGAGCCGGTGCAATGCCAATCTCCTCCAGGCGCTGCGGGATGATCACTAAACGCGAGGCCGAGAGACTTTGCAAGTCATTCCTAGGAGCTCATGCTCCGCCTAAACTTCCAGAAAATTTTGCCTTTGATGTTTCCCACGAATGTGCCTGGGGGAGTCGAGGCAACTTCATTCCGGCCAGATACAACAGCTCCAGGGCCAAGTGCATCAAGTGCTCCTATTGCAACATGTATTTTTCTCCAAATAAATTCATATTTCATTCGCATCGCACACCAGAGTCCAAGTACACGCAGCCAGATGCAGCTAATTTTAATTCTTGGAGGCGGCATCTTAAATTATCAGATAAAGGCAGCCAGACAGATGTACTACACGCATGGGAAGACGTGAAGGCCATGTTCAATGGGGGCAGTCGCAAGAGGACGCTGCCAGGCAGCGGGTCAGACTCCGGCTCTAACTTGAAATCACATGGACACAACCGTCCCCGAGATTCACCCGAGATACCTGCAAAAATCCTCAGCTGCGAGGACAACCGGGGCGGCATGACGAGCACACGAAGTTACCCGGTCATCCCCGTGCCCAGTAAAAGCTTTGGGATGCTGCAAAAGATCCCACCACCGCTCTTCCCTCATCCGTACGGGTTCCCAGCTTTCGGCCTGTGCCAGAAGAAAGACGACAGTATGCTGGGAGAGCAAAGCAAAGCAGGCCTCCCGGGTGTCCTGTGGCCTGGTACCAAGGACAGCGCCTATCACTCCTTCCCCATGTTCTGGCCCGCGGCGGGCGCGCTGCCCATGCCTCCGTACCCCCAGACTCAGCACAAACCCCCACCAGAGCTGCTGTGTCCTCCTAGGCAGACTGACATGGACATATCTGAGCACAGCGACCGGAGCACCAACACGTCAAAAGACAGCATGGTTGAAAACGACCGGTGCTCCAGCACTCAGTCTACTCGTAATGAAGATGACAAGTCAGGTGACGAGGCGAGGCCGCTGGAGGGGATGACCCTCGCGTCCCGGAAAATCAGCTACGTCTCCGCGTTCAGACCCGTTATTAAAGACGCAGACTGCATCGCCAAGCTGTACGGCAACAGGGGCGCTTACAACGGGTGTCGCACCGGCTATTTATCGCCCGATTTTTTGAGTGAGAGCTCAAGCTACCGGTCCATGTCCCCCTGCGTGGACAGTGAGGGCGAGCCGGACGTGGATGTGGAGACAAATAAAACACCAGAGGAGGAGGAGGACTCCAGGCCTCTGTCCTCGGTGTGTCCTCGGACTCCTCCCGGCTTGGCTCACAGTGTTTCACCAAACGACTCAGACTCCAAGAGCCTGCAGGAGAGCAGTCTGGTTGAGTCCCAGAAAAGGAGCCTACACGTGTCCCAGTCCTCTGACAGAGAACTGCAGAACAAGCAGTTATCAGAGACCCAAATAGCTGCGTCTTTTACTGAAGTGAGTGACTTATGACTGAGAAACACTGGCGATAAATACAAGATGTAATATTTCTCTAAAGTGTTTTGCAAGTTGGTTTCTTTCCTTGCCTTGTGTGTATTTAAGAAGATACATATCTGTGTTCTTGTGGGTAAATGTCTTTTATGTTTAAACAATGTAACAGCAGCAATAAACAGCATGTCCACAACATTTAGAAAAAAAAACATAAATCACTTCTTTAAATAAAAATATATACACTTCAACCTAGAGTATAGTTTTAATTATTAATTTTAGATTTTATTTTAAATAATTATAATTATTTTTGCCAAACCTCTTGTAATTTTAAGAGCTCAAAGAAGTGGTGATTCTGTCTTCTTTAGGTATACACACCGGAGAGGGGTGAGCTGCAACAAAGGAGCAGTCCGTATCAGTTCAGACCTGCGAATTACAAGACTGGAGTTACAACAAATGGTTAGACATTTTTTTCTGCTTTTGTAAAAACATTTCGCTGTAAAACAAAAAAAGAAAAGGGGCTCAAAATTACATCGATTTATTTTCTCTTAAGATGAGAGTGGAAGTAAAGAAGAGCCGTCTTCCACAGTGGAGGAGATCGAAACGAAATCTTTTAATGAACAAAGCAGCGAGGAGAGCCAGCGAGAGCCGGATGAGGGTAAGTTACACCGAGGTCAGCTTATAGGATTTTTCTCTGTTATAAGCTCTACGTTTTAAAAGATAGGGCTCTACGTTTTTGGCAGATAGAGGAATATCATTTATTTTCTGTGTATTCAGGCGAGGACGCGCCAGCCAGAGCTCTGCCAACCCAAAGATCCATGATAGAATGTCTGGCAAAAGGTAAGACGATGTCTTACTGTTAGATAAAATGATTAACAACCTCTTCCAAAAACATTATTATTATTATTATTATTATTATTATTATTATTATTATTAATAAGACTATATAATTATTAACATTATCTTTTTTTTACTAAATTCAAAGAAAATCGGACAAATCCTTTAATTTTCTTTTTCTCTGTTTTTGCCTGGAGGCAGATTCTTTGACATTTGTCCTAAAAACATAACAAGGGAAGTTCTTTTTTACTGCAGGCCCAGGAAGACCTGCTCTGAATAGTCAGTGTAAATGATGATGGTGTCCTCATCACTGTCATTAAAAATAGAAAACTGTCCTAGAAGGAAGATGATACAAAAGCCTGTTGTACCTTTCCACCTCCAACGTCCTCTATTTGTGTCTGCTTTTTAGAGGAACTACAGAAGCAGCTGTTAGAGCAAGTTGAGCTGAGGAAAAAGCTGGAACGTGAATTTCAAAACTTGAAAGGTAAGCTAAATTCTGTAACAGTGCTTTTTTCCACTATTTTGGCTTTTATCACCAAGCAGTGATTTGACAGACAGAGACTTAAAAGTATTTCTGGTGCATGTTAAGTGTTGCTCTTCTGTCATGTTTGTGATTCAGGCAGAAATATGATGCCATGCCATGACCAAATTCACCTCAACAGTGGCATGCATGTGCTCTTCTCTGCGGAGCAAACATCTGTTAAAGGGCATCGTTCTTCCAAATTTTCTAAGTGGTTCAGGGGCACACTCCCCCTGGGAAGAGATGCTTTCAAACCCCCCCATTAACAATGATTTGAGAGGATTATGATTTTAGCCTTCTGTTCAAAAACACCCATGCATCCTTAGAAAATAGTTCTCTCTGGGAAAGAAAGTGCAGATATTTTGGGGTGCACAAATAAATTGTTTTAAATAGATATGGACATACAGAAATAAAAAGGTTAATATGAAACAAGTTTATGTAGCTGAGGAGAATTTAAATATCAGAATTTTTAATATTTTGAATGGCAACACAATGAAAAATGTGGAAAATAAATGTGCATACATTTAGAACATCTGCATTTATATACACAGCCTATGAGCTTATTAAAAAAGTGTGCAAAACCTCAGATCTACAGAAAAGGGATAGAAAAGACTCTGTCATGTTGTACAAAGGTATTAAAACGTTTTTTATTAAAATGGTTACATTACTAGACCAGTGCATATAATCCAGATCAGTCTTCACCTGTTTTGGGTGTAAATAAACACTATACTACAATATTCAAGATACTGATCATTTTACCTTAAAACATATTGTTTGAAATTATATTTATTCTGTCTCACCTTTGTGCAACATCACATGTGTCAAAGTAAGAAGGATGTCTTAGAAATGAACTATAACTATAAAATCAATGTAAATTTGATTCTCCATAAATTCACCTAATACTTTTCAAGTTGTATTTTGAGGTTCTAGATATTATTGTTCCATCACTTGCTAACAAATCTGCTGTCAGTTCCCAGTGATGCGTCTTACATAAAGCTTAATTTTGAGCTATGTGTTGGACTTGTATACACACACAAACAATTTCTTTATGCATTCATTGGTAGTATTTGGATCTAGCTATTGGGAATTTGATGAACACAAAGCATAATATGTAACAAAACAGCACAACTGGTTAATCTGTAGCATTGGACTCTTGGTGCAAATCACTCCGTTATACATTTACTCCACATTTTTATCCCAGTCTTTATTGCCATTAAGGTGGCTTGTTATATGATCAAGTCTAATCTTAATTTTAAAAAAAAATTATAATTTAGGTATTTTAAACTAAAGGGGATTAGAGTAGCCTACTTTTGCAAACTGGTTTCCATTTACACTTTTTTACACTTTTTAATCCACATTTTCCACATCCAAGTGTAATTCAATAACACAGAATATTTTTATCAATGCACATTTCTTATCTCCACTATAAAACATAAATGTAAGTATTTTATCATGACATCTATTTGCTACAATGGGAGCCCTGCACATGTAGCTGGTTTGTCGCTTTAGCTTGAGAACAGCGCCCTCTAGAGGCTGGGGAAGGTCCGGTCTGCATGGACCACTTTATTGCATGAAAGTGTTATCAATGTTATCAGTCTCCTAAAACCAATCATTTATAGCGAAGACTTCATCCAACTAACCTCATAAACCTTTTGTTTATGTTTTATGTCCACAATAATATTTATGACAAATGTCAGAACAACAAACGTTTAAAAATTACAAATAGGCCTAATGCAGCAACCTAGGGGTCCAATCTGGCTAAATCCTACAATTTTATGTGTGTAAAATTAGGTTTTTATTGATGGTTGTGGTGGGATTTTTTTTTGTTTAATTTTTTAAATGAAGGCCCACCTCATCACTGAAATACATGTCTGCCATTTGTTCCTCAGATAATTTTCAGGATCAAATGAAAAGGGAACTTTCCTATAGAGAGGAGATGGTTCAGCAGCTTCACATCGTCAGAGGTGAGAAAAATCAGGAAGAGGGAGCGGATACAGCAGCGTGGATTCACAGATAGGACATGTTTGCCGACGTGATTGATGACAGCCTATAATGCTCTGTGTATACAGGATATCAATGATTTGCGTGGGCTGTCTGGAGGCTTTCATTTACTGTTATGATACGCAAGCAAGTAAGCTACACTGTTAAATTCACGCGAATCACTTGCACTTATGTGGGACACACTTCCTGAGTTTTCTCACATTTCCCTTGTGATACATTTTTTAAATCCCCATAGTAATCAAATACAGACATAGCATATAGCCTACTTATAACCTTGTGGAAATTACAAATAGCCTAGGCCTAAACATAGGCCTAAAGTTTTTCCGAGATTTAAATTGATTACCTGTGCTCAGTGTGCATCTTGTGTCTTTATGTTGTGGCTATCCGTTTCCTATGACGCTTTAGCGAGCAGCAGAAGTTGATTAAAGTCAGGTGGAATAGCAGCCAGGATAATGTGTATTACAATTCTGCACCTCAGAGGCTTATGGGCAGACACTTAACTGTCATACATCCAGACTATAGCCTATTAATGCATTTTTGGAGAATGCCTTTAATCAATTGACCCTATTATTTTGTAGGCTTAACTGTGTTCAACCTCAACATGCGTGTGCAAATACGTCTACTGTGTGTTGTAGCCTACTTTAATATCATTTTCAATAAGGCCGATTTATCCTCACATGGCCGCATACGTACACTATTGATTGTTTCATTTCCTTCTTCATAGGAGCTCATGACGCTTTACACCATTTCTCGTGTAAGATGTTGACTCCTCGCCACTGCAGCGGATCATGCTCCTTCAAACCTCCTCTGCTACCACCCTAAATCGGATTATATAAACAAAGGACACATCTAGAGCTTCTGTTAAATCATGGAAAACATCCGAGCGGTCAAGTTGAAAGAAGACTATAACTTGTAATTACTTTATTTAAAAAAAAGAAATTGATCTTAAACCTCGGCATTTATGTAACCATCTTGCATACAGTGTAATTTGTTTTAATGAAATGATACCATTGATAATATTTATTATTTGTGGCAAAGTGCAATGACGATGTATGTATCTAGTAATAGGTAGGTTGTTATTTCGTTTTTTATTGTCATAATAGCAGCTTTGACTAACCAATTCATTGCTCCTCATCCTCTCAGTATTGTGAATTAGCCTATTACTTTTGCTGTGTTCTTATTTGCAGGCCACTGGCTTCTTTTTGGATACGATGCACTTTAAACAAATGATTGGAATTATCTTAAAAAGCTTGTGCATTGAAATAGGCCTACAATATAATTATTCCATTTGTAGCGGTCAGACCATGCCTATTTGTTTCTGAAGACTTACAAAACAAAGTTAGTAGTCTAAATTAGTACATCCACGACCTTGTAAGTAGCAACATATTAAGAGTATAGCCTATTTGTTCATGTAGCCTATTTGTTTTCACCGCTAATGAATAAATCATTTTATTAAAAGAAATGTGGATTCTTGCCCTTGGTGTTGCCATCATGCATAATTCCATTCCGATGGTTTAATAGGCTTGGCCTAACTTAATTTTACCATTAGGAGAAGCAGTAAATTTGATCTGCCTTTGAATTAATGCGCAACTTTCACCTGTCACTAGTCTGTTTGATTAGCACAAAAAAAGATGAAAAAAACACACTTGCACGAAAAAATGCAACTAATGGTTATTTTCACTGTCAATATGTAGCCTAGGCTATTTCATCAATTGATTGATTGTTTAGACTAGGCCTATAGAAATAATGGGAAATATTCCAACACAAGTTCCCAGAGCCCGATGTGACATCCCTTAAACCTTTTAACGCCTAGGCCTACCACTGGAATACCATTTCATTTGTTTGAGGAATTTTGTTTTGCTGGAATACAAAAACACCAAAATAAGACGGACTGGTTAGGTAGGCTCGATATAGCCTAGTAAAATTGTTTTTCTTCTTTTTATTTAGGCCTATCTATTTTTATCTAGGGCTGCAACGATTAATCGATCATTTTATTAGTCATTGACAGAAAATTCATGGCCATGCTTTGATAATCAATTAATCGTTCAAGTCATTTACCAAGCACAAATGGCAAAGATTTGCTCGTTTCATAAATGTGAGGATTTTTTACTTTTCTCTGTTATATATTATATTACTGAATATTAAATGCATGCTATTTCTGTTTTGGACTGTTGGTCCGACAAAAACTATACCCTTGACGTTCCATGTGCAGTAATGTCCTCTTTGGTATTGTGTTACGGTAGCGCCCCCTGCTGTCCGCGGCGAAGAAGCGACACCAATTTTGAATTTTGCTCTGTCCCTTGAGGATGGCTTTTGCGCATGCGTACCTAATGTAACAAGATGGCGGAAAATGCGGAACTGAAGGTAAAGTGAGCCCCTACATTAGCTTGACAAATAGACGTTTCACACAGTGAGTTTGGGAATTTCAAATCATAGAACCATTATTACTTGACAGTAGAGACCCGATGAATGTTGGTATCAAAGCATATAATACCAAAACAGGAGAGCAGTGGAGACCGGACAAACTGTTAGCTGGCTGGCTAGCCCGCTAGCATTAGCTTTGTTATTGTTGCCGACGTCCCGTTAGGCTGCCTTTGCTCACCTGCACATAAGGCCACATATCGCTTTTAGTCAAATGTGAAAACCACTTTCATTTCAACGTTTTGTACCCAACGGCACTGTAGTATTAACCACCTGACATTGTCAGTAGTTCGCCGGGAGGACCGCAATGTCTGTTTAAAAGTGGGCTCTGTCTATTCCCTGGAAGATAAGCGCAGCTTCCATTAGCGTTATTTCCGATGTAATGTGAAGGACGGTAGTCCACGAAATATAGTCATTATCCTCAGTATGGTTAGCTGTAATGTAATGTAACTCATGTTTGCGATAATTGTTCAAACACTCGAGATAAAGTAAATACTGTAACATTCATTTTTGTTTCAGTCAGATTAAACCGGCATTATTCTACTCATATAATGTTGGTAATTCATTATTAATTGACAGAAAACACTCATTGTGAAACGTTTTCGTTTTGATCTGCTCCCTTCCTGAAGGAATCTCGGCACTGTTGACACATCTTTGCCTCACATAAGCCGTATTATTTCTATACGGTACAAAAGGCATTTAACATCAACGTTCAGCTAATTTATTGAATATATCTAAATGTATCACTTATATCCGGTGGTATGCGACATCACATTTTATTAACAGGCCACATTTCAAGCGTCATCCGAATGTTTACAGTTGCTCAAATATTTACCTTTTGCAGTTCCACATTGAGTCCTAATTGGACTCCTCAATTACCACACAGATGACCTTGACTGATAAAGCGGATTGCCAGTAACATTTGCTTATCTATGCAGGTTGTCTTTTTAATGCCATTAAGTGTCATTAAGTGTTGCCTTCGTGTGTGGGGCCACATCGCACCGTTTACACACAATCATTCACAAAAGATGACTTTACATATGTTGGACCTAAGAACACATGTACCTGTACAATATAGTATAACATAATACAATGGAAGCCCTACCTTTGTGGAGATGAAAATATTTTGTTTTCTTTGCTTCTGTGTCAGGTGTTGATCCAGTTCTATTGTCATTTATGGTTTTGCTTTATTTGACTGCATAACACCGTAGGAATGATTTTGTTAAGAATAAAACAACCTGTGTCATTAGATTTGTATTATGTTACTACAACAAAAAAGCAGGGCCACCTAATACAACATCACAACAATCTTCTTAAAAATTGAAATTAACACCTCTGACACTGTCTCAAGAAAAAGTCTCTGGTGTATTGGATTCCTTTATTTTGTACAGATACTCATGTTATTGTGTCCACACCCTGTATTAGTGCTGCTCCATTATGGAAAAAATCATAACCATTATTTTGGTCAATATTGAAATCATGATTATTTAAGACGATTACTCATTGACCATGGAGAGATGTTGCATTTATTGAACTTAAAAAACAGTGAAAACACCTTGAACTGTGAAATTTCCCTTAATACTTTTCCCGTTGAACCTTTTTGAATTCCCCTTCAGAACACATGACAAAATAAGAGTTTACTTGCAGTATAATGTGCAAAATAATCGTTTTTCTTGATTACATTGTTTTTGTGATCATTAGGAGCCTAAATTGAAATTGCTATCAAAATTTGATTAATTGCACAGGCCTACCCTGTATTATCACTTGCAGCATGAGGTGATGAGGATTAAAACCTTAAATAGTAGAATCAGTAGAAGTTATGTGCGTTTTCTGCTTCTAGCCAAAGGGCCATCTCTGCCAAAGTCATCTCAGAGTGGATGTGTATGTTAAATATACTGTATGATGAAGCTCTTCATGTTGGTCTTTTATTTAGATACTAACCGAACAAAGGCCAAAGAAACTGTAGAAATCTTTCTGCTCCAAGCCTGTCTCAAAAATGAAAATGTTATGGGTGTGGACGATTTGCAAGCTAGTGACGGGTTTTTAATGATGTAAAGAAATAAATCAGACATGCTTTCATAATAATGTTTTAAATGATGAAGGCTGAAATGAGGAAAGGAAACTTGTTTCTTTTCATCAGAATATGAAAAAAATGTTTAATAGACGATTTTTCACACTCTTCTTTTTTTTTTACCAGCAAATGGTAATGAGCCTTCGAGTTTCGGAGCTTCAAGTGTTGTTGGGGTATGCAGGACGGAATAAGCACGGGCGCAAACACGAACTTTTGACCAAAGCTCTTCACTTACTCAAGGCTGGTTGCAGTCCTGCTGTGCAGATGAAGATCAAAGAGCTCTACAGACGACGCTTCCCAACCAAAATGGTTTCACCAGTAGACCTGGCTCTGCCCGGTGTTCATTCTGCCTCCAGCCTGCCCGCCGGCCTCGCTCAGCTGGGATTTGACAGCCACAGTTCCCCATCGCCTCTGCTGCCTGTTTCTTTACTTGGGCCCAAGCATGAGCTGAGTCTGCCTCACCTCCCCTCCGCCCTGCATCCTGTACACCCTGATGTCAAGCTCCAGAGATTGCCATTCTATGACGTTCTGGATGAGCTCATTAAGCCAACTAGCCTGGGTGAGTCAACCACTTTCTGCTCTGCTGTTTGTTTAGCGATAACACTTACATGTCTGAGCCATGACTTGTCAAAACCATGATCAGTAAAAGTTCAGTTTGAGTTGACGTTAGGGCCTAGTGATTCTGACTGTCATGTTCTGTTCCTCGTCTATTTTTCGTAGCCTCAGACAACAGTCAGCGGTTCCAGGAAGCATGTTATGCCTTTGCATTAACACCACAGCAAGTTCAACAGATCAGCAGCTCCATGTAAGTGAGAAAGCTATCTGGTAAGAGATGAAAGGGAAGAAGAAATAATACTGTAAAAGCATTGAAACTACCAAACTATTTTTGTACTGTTTACATGATTTAAAAATCATTATCTGACATAGCAATCAATCAGAGTACACTGAGTTGTTATTAAATTGAATGTGAAACTTTTGATCATCCTGATCTGACTTTCTTTTAATTCTTTAGGGACATATCTGGGACCAAATGTGACTTTGCTGTTCAAGTTCAGTTAAGGTATGTCTAACATACTTTTCTTCAGAGCATAAAAATATTCTCTTTTGAATAATAAGTATATTTGCGTTAAGTGATGGGTCTGTGTTTAGTTCCTTAGTTTTGAAGCAAACAGAAATAGTTTTGTCACTTGTATAGTTCACGTCATTTCAGTCTTTCTTCTTAGCGATTTTGTCTGACTCTCAGATTCAGATGTAAGAAGTTAAAACCCTCACCCAAGTTGTAACTTTAACCTTTAAACTTTAAGTTTACAGTTATAGGTTATAGGTGTTGATAAAAGACAAAGATAGGTATCAAAATTAATGATCAACAGAACAGGTTTTGAATTGTGGAGTGAAGAATGCAGGGACGCTTGTCTTCTGGATGCACACGTTTTTATTCACAATGAAGTTGAGCCATTTAAAAAAAAAAATGTGCACACATATTATTAGACAATATATTCACCAGTATGATTAATAATTAGTTTGCTGTTCAATTCCAGGATTATAGTTTTTTGATAGCTTACGTGCAAGCGTTTTTATTACCTTACAATAACCTTACTTTAAAACAATTGAACCAAACAGGCACACTTTGTTGGCATTGTTTAACTTCACAAAAACATTAAATAACGGTAACAAAAACTGATGTTTTTCTTAGTTGCATAATAAAATATTCACTGTATGGATGAATGCCATCCTTTAAGAGGTGCTCTCCTATATCATAGATGGAGATGGCTGTACTTGACAGAACTGAAATGGTAAAATAAGCAAGCCAACCTTTTTGTGAAAGTGGCAACTTTACAGAAACAAATTGCTTTTGACATTTGTCCCTCAACATTTGATCTTACCGCTTCTGTCATTTATTTTCTTCATTTTCAGATTTTGTTTATCAGAGACAAGCTGTCCCCAGGAGGATCATTTCCCCCCTAATCTGTGTGTGAAGGTGAACGGCAAGCCTTGTAATCTCCCGGTGAGTCTATTGTCATATTTTCTGTGTATCACACCACCAGTTACTGAGAATCAAGGTCACTGATGTTTGATATTTGGTCTGCAGGGATATCTTCCTCCAACCAAAAATGGAGTTGAACCAAAAAGGCCCAGTCGTCCCATCAACATAACCTCTCTTGTCCGACTGTCCACCACAGTCCCCAACACAATTGTGGTGTCGTGGACTTCAGAAATTGGGAGGGTAGGAAGTTCTAGGCAACGCTTTAGAAATCAAGCATCATAGTCCATTAAAGAGGACTTAAGTCACTTCAGTGTAACTTGTTTCGCTCATTATTTTATCTTTGTTTTGTCAGAGTTTTTCCATGGCTGTTTATCTGGTAAGACAGCAGTCGTCTGCAGTGTTGTTGCAAAGACTACGGGCCAAAGGAATTAGGAACCCCGACCACTCAAGAGCTCTGAGTAAGTTGCCTCTAGATTTTGTAGTAAAAACATAGAACATGCAACACGTGTTTGCACTACATCTATAAGTAAAAGACGATCACATAAATTACCTCCTGTCATATAGTAACTACTAGGGCTGGGACGATTTGTCAACGTAGTCGACGTCATCGATTACGTAAATGCGTCGACACAAATAATTTGCGTCGACGCGTCACTAAATAAAATAAATAAATAAAACTTGCGTGAAAATTAATTAATGTAATGCAGAAGTAATGTAATGCGGAACTACTGTTAGATACGCGGGTTCTAGGGACAACTAATCTGTAGCCCCGCAGAAGCTAGCTGAGCTCTCCGCCTACATGTAGTTTTTTGTCAGGTCGACAGTCCAGTGAGTGAGTCAGAGATAGCAGCACGAAAGGACGAGTATGGCGAGTAGTGGCGACCCACAAGAGTTAGAGGACCCGCCGGCCTCATTAAGATCGCAAGCTTGGGAAAACTTTGAGACTGTTTGGCTGCAGCCTGGAGCCTCTCGTCTCATGCCCTACCGCCTGTTGCAGTCCCCTCCTCGAAAACTTCGGTCTTCGGGTCAGTTGCAGTAGTAGGCTACAGGCGAGAGAGTGGTGGATAAAACGAGGACTGTGTGTCGGCGTTGTTCAGCAGTTGTTGGGTATGTGAGTGGAAATATATCTAACATGCTACCGCATATCCAACGCCATCACCTAGATGTGCCAATCACTGGAACGAGACAAAAAGAACTGTCCAACTTCTTCTCCCTACAGTGCTTAACCAGTCTTTAGATACAAATAATTAAAGTTAAATTAAAGGGAGAAGAGCTTGGATGTTAAACAAGAGATTATTCATTATTTCACCTACTGCTAAAAAAAGCTAATACAGGCTACTCTTTTTGCACTTGCTGTTTACTTTAAGTTTTTATTTTTGTATTCCTCCTGAAAATGACTTTATTTTGTGGTTGGATTGATAGCCTACATCTGGCTCCAGGTTGCACTAAACATTCATTTTACTTGAACAGTGCAGTGTTAAACAATTTTAATAAATAGAGATTTGAACCTTATTGAAATTTGTTTTGTGTAAATTGTTAATAATTGAGCAATGGGAAAATAATCGCTAATTGAAAAATGAATCGCTAGATTAATCGTTTAAAAAATAATTGTTTGGGACAGCCCTAGTAACTACTGTGTATTTTTGTGGCCTGTTTGACCACGTAGTAACAACAACTTGTGAGTCCCGGGAATTCAATTTAGGACCCAAAAAAGGTTCTAAGTTCTGCAAAGTTCCTCAGTTTCTTAAAGATTCCTGGAAAAAGTTCCTTTACTCCTTTGAACATTTGTTGTTCCACTGCACTTTTTTGCTCACACATAGAACTTACATTTTTCATCCATCCATCATATGATGAAAGATTAATTGTGAGGGAGTTTTGGGGTCTTGTTAAACAAATTAACATTAGCACAATTGGCTTTAACAGTATACATCAGGTCATCATCTACATCAATACTTGTTTTTAATCTTTGTGTTTATCTTTTTCTTTCTCACAGTCAAAGAGAAATTAACAGCTGATCCAGAGAGTGAGATCGCCACCACCAGTCTACGAGTCTCTCTCCTGTGTCCTGTAAATACTCCACTATACCGCTCAACTAAAAAAGTAGTATTGTAGTTAGTTGTGAGAAGTATAATTGGAACACCTGTACAACCAGTTAGTCAATTAGCCTATTGACAGATCAAGAAATGAATTGACAATTCTAACTAAACAGGGATTTTTTTAAGTCCCCTAGACCTGTATTTTATTGTGCAGATAGACAAAAAGTACTTCTTACTGTACTGCCATATACTGTATACTAGAGGTGTGACGAGATCTCGTCGGAGCGGGACTAACGTTACGTCACATCTGCAGCGTTCATGTCAAAGTGAGTCACGACAATGCTGGTAAAGCGGTCACAAGTGTGGTTAAGGTTTTCAAAACTTCAAAGTGCAGACAGTGTTTGCTGGAATATAATTTAATGGCGAGATCGCAGTGCAGTTAACTTTACACTTCCGAGACAGACAGGCACAACAGTGTTCACTATGCCCTGGTTACAGACTGACAGGCTGGAGGTTGTAGGGCAAGGCAACTTTATTTATAGCACATTTCAGCAACAGGGCATTTTTTTTTTTATTTTATTTAACCTTTATTTAACCAGGTAGGCCATTGAGAACAGGTTCTCATTTGCAACGGCGACCTGGCCAAGAAAAGCATAAGCGTGCAGGACAACATACAGTTTCACATTCAATACAATACAGGAATACAGAATACAAAAGGCTACATGAAGTGCAGATTAAGTAAGCATTACAAATTCGGTGCAAAGTGAGGTGTAAGTAAGACGAAGGATATGCGAAAGTGATATGGTAATAACACAATATACATGAATAGACAGTCTATAACACTGCTGAGATGTAGTGAGGAGCCAAACAAAACAAAAACAGTTAGTGCAAATTATGATCTAGTTAGTGGTGTTGATCAGTTATAACGCAATATATATGAATAGACAGTCTATATAAATGCTGAAATGTAGTGAAGAGTCAATATACAGTTAATGCAAATTGTGGTCTGGTTAGTGATATAGGTCAGTAATAAACCAGAAAACCGGAATAGACAGTCTATATAGATGTTGAAAGTAGTGGATTCAATTCAAAGTGCTTTACATAAAACATTAAAGAGCAATTAAAAACAGGCATGCAAATAAAATAGGCTAAAATAGAATAAGATACAAATACAAGAAGAAACGTTACAGTTCAGTGTATGAAATTAATAATTATTTGATTTAATGGGCTGTAGGTGAGGGGAGAGGGGGGTGTTTTATTTTGTGTGGTGTGTAAAAAATAAAAATAAGAATTAAATAGTTTCGGAATTATTTTTACAACTGAAATACATTTTTTGTTATTACAGAGGGAAAGTACTGGGAAAAGGTACCGTTGGGTACCGGCACCAAATTTCAGGTACCGGTAAAAATGTGAATGGTATCCAGTCCTACCTGCCACTTTTAAGTTGTTTGTGTGGCAGCATTTTGGATTCCCGGTGGAAACGCCGCAGTTATTAGGTCTGAAGAGGTTAGTGATACAGGAGAGAAGCCATTTGAGTTTGTGGCAAAACCTTTCACAGTGCTCGGTTTTCATTTCATGACTTTCAATTGAATAAAAGACTATTTTTCCAGTCATATTTCGTCGTTGAAGTTTTCTTTAAAATAGTGTTAAAATCTTGTCTCATTCTCGTGAATCCAATATCGTGTCTCGTCTTGTCTCGTGAGCTGAACGTCTTGTCACACCCCTACTGTATACTTAATTAGAACGTCACTTTGTTCTACAATATTCTGTCACTATAAAACTAACTGGTGCAGTATTTAATGTAGTACTGAGAAGTGACATTTATTTTGTGTTTTTTGTTTTGTTTTAAAGCTGGGGAAGATGAGGCTGACAATTCCTTGCAGAGCGATAACATGTTCTCACCTTCAGTGCTTCGATGCAACACTTTACATCCAAATGAATGAGAAGAAGCCGACCTGGGTGTGTCCAGTCTGTGACAAGAAGGCACCATATGAGCACCTCATTATTGACGGGTGAGCACAACACGTCACACATTCCTACCTGGTGACTTTTGAGAAGTATAAAATAATTGCTGCTGTGAAAACTGTTAAGAGAAACTTCTTCTTCATGGTATTATATAGCACTGAGCAATTGTTTTGGCATCTGATAAGTCTTCAAACTCATGGATCTGTTGCTGATGGCCCAGATAAATTACAGCTTTAAAAAGTGCCGATAACACTGTATATCCAAAATATAAGTTTTAAGGGATGATGAAGTACTAAAAGCTTACATAATTCTGTTTGCAAAGTTGCCAAACTGTGTTAAAATATCATGCTGTTTTCATAGGTTGTTCATGGAAATCTTGAATAGCTGTTCTGACTGTGATGAAATCCAGTTCAAAGAAGATGGAAACTGGGCCCCCATGAGGTCGAAGAAAGAGGTGCAGGAGGTGTCTGCTTCGTACAATGGTGTAGACAGCGGTATGTAGCTCGTACATTTCAGATTCTTCAAGTGTACTCATTCATTGTGATCTGTGAGCACAGTGTGAGTTAACTGTTGCTTTGTAGATTCGTCTCGAACAGAAACGCATGAGCATAAACGGGGATCATCCAATGACAACAGCAAGAAGGTTGATGTGATTGACCTGACACTGGATAGCTCCTCTGAGGATGAGCTAGATGATGAGCCGCCTCCTAAAAGGGCCTGTCCCTCGGTGTCACCCGTCTCTCCACCTCCAAACAAGGGGTGAGTCTCCAAACCACAAACAGGAAGTTAGATCACCATGAACAAATTATTTTTTTGGGAACTTTGTGCTCAGCTCTGTCGTGTTACTTCTTTTGTCTCCTCTCAGAGTACTGAACCTACACAGCCAGGCCTCACCTGTAAGCAGAGCTCCCAGCATGCCCCCTGTGGAGACCAGCTACATTCCTCCCCCTCCACCTCTTATCCAGGACTATCGCCACTATTATCACACAACTAGTGACCTGCCAGGTACACCTGTCTTGCCTTAAAGGAAAGATTTTGTTTTTTGTTATATCTGCCTCAATACAATAATCACATGCCCATATGTTAACCCAGTATCCATTTGTTCTGTCCAAACTGGTTGTAAAGCAATATGTCTTCAGCTGAAGCTAACATGATGCTTCAGCAGTCTGAGTCAGCTGAATCAATTGGGTATCTTTTAAAGTTATAGTATTTGTGGTGCAAAATCTGTCTTTGTTTCCTACTATTACATGTTAGTTTCAGTGGTTACTTCTGAGATGTGGTGAAGGATTATGTCCTAGTCGTGTGTAGACTTGTTGCTGGGACAATCCTCAGCAGTAAACCTGGTCATGAAGACACCCGCTTGATTTGACTAACTCAGTCTGCTGAAGCCTCATACTAGCTTAAGCTGTGGGCCCCCCCTCAGGCGAAATTGAGTCAACCCCATAACATCTTGTTACTCCTATTATTATTATTATTATTATTATTATTATTATTATTCATTCAATTCAATTCAATTTTATTTATAGTATCAAATCATAACAAGAGTTATCTCGAGACACTTTACAGATAGAGTAGGTCTAGACCAAACTCTGTAGTTTACGAAGCCCCAACTATTACAGTGGTTGCCTCAAGAGCAAGCATTAGCAGTAGCTATTGCGACGGTGGCAAGGAAAAACTCCCTTTTTTGTTAGGAAGAAACCTCGGACAGACCCAGACTCTTGGTAGGCGGTGTCTGACGGCACCAGTTGGGGGAGTGGTGAATGGTGGCAATAATAGTCATAATAAAGATAGTGAAACAGTGATCACAATGGTAGTCGTAGTAGTTCATGTCATAGTAGGGTACAGCAGGGCGTTACGGGGTGTGGTGATGCACAGCAGCCTGGGTGGACGCGGCAGGACGCAGTCGGACACTGCGGGGAATCGCAGAGCGTAGCAGGGTGTAGTAAGTCCATAGCGTCAGCTGCACCCAGGACCCCGGTGTAGGTGCCACCCAATATTATTTGTCCTACTTTAATTTGGGGGATAATCATTCTCTTTAATTTTTGAACTACGGTTCCTAGAATTTCAGGGCAAATTGGCACTGTTCAAAGTATGCTGAATTAGGTATTTGCTGTTATTGTTTGCTATGTCCCATGGATGAACAACTATCACTGGAATACTTGGATATGGGATTTTTTTTTTTTTTTTTACGTGACGATCCTCAGGCAAGTTCTGGAGTTACATGATTTTTAAGCAGATTTATGGATGTTTATTCACGTTGGATGGACATCGGAGTGAAAGTGTTGTGACTCAGAGGAGAAAGGAGTGCTATTTTTGACACAAATTGCAGCAATCTGGCTCTAAGATTTTAAAGAAGCATACCAATGTCCTCCACGAGCTGGGTGTCATAGTCACTGCTGCAGCGCCAACTGCTGGCCATGTTAGTAAGGGGACCAACATTCAAGGGGGAAAGGATCGTTATACAGCCAGTATGGGCAGGAGGAATGATTACATCATTCTCTCAATGTTAATAAGCCAAGCCAAGTATTTTTATTAAGACAGACTTGACAAAATCCAAGCTAACCTATCTTTGAACACGTTTGTTGCTTGTTGAAGCAGTTTGTAACTAGACATTGGTAGTGTATATCCAGAATGAAGTTAATGGACTGAGCCCTCTTCCTTTTCTTACAGATCTGAATTTCTTCTCCTTCCTCCAAGGCGACAATCAGGTATATTTAAGCAAACAGTTGAACTTTGGCAGTCATACTGTAGTGTGTTTATGTCTGGTTGCTGTGTTAATGGTAACTATTTTATGTCTGTTAGCATTACAACATGGTGATGGCTGCCGCAGCAGCTGCGTCGGCATCAGCCTCAGAGGACCATGACTTGCTCCTCAACCGTTTCCTGCCCTACGGCTCCTCTCAGATGTTACGTGAGCAGCCGGGCACCCCAGGGAGCAGCACGCTGGCAGCCACCAATGGAGGCAGCAACAGTGGCAGCACCAGTAGTTTGGTGTCTTCCAGCAGTCTGCGGGACCGCGACAAAGACAGAGAGCGAGACAGAGACAGGGACAGCCATACCATCTCAGGATTGTCAAGGTCCTCGGTGGAAGCTGCAGCGGCGGCAGCCATTTATGGCTCCATATCTGACGTTATCTCTCTTGACTAGATCCACACAGAACTGAAAGACAAGGGAGACCTCAAGAACAGGAGTTTGTAAATAAGTAAGACTGAGATGAAAGAATACAGTGCTATGTACAGAGAGGAAAATCTATTTTCAATTTACTTATCATATGTATATAAACTTAGGACGCTTCTTGTCCTGTGAGTTACTTCAGTTGATATTTTTCTGTGAATACTGAAGCCTTTTTCACACCTCTTCATGTGGTCCTTTGATTATATTGTACCTTTTGTACCTGGTTTTTACAGTTTTGTTTTCGATATTCCATGTCAATGGCATTATTTCAGTATAATGTTATGTATACAGAACCCTATGAGGTGACACCTTATGTAACATGAGATTTAGAATATAAAGAAAATGGGCATTGTTATAGATGTACAAAAGGCAACTCACAGCAAAACAGGAAAATGTATAACACTTTCTTTATTTTCTAAATGGCATCATTTCTGTCAAAGTTCTGTTTTGACAGCAGAAAGATCTGGCCATTTTTGTCATCACTGTAGATTTTTCTGTAAGACATTCATGCTGTGGTCATTATTTTTAAGGAATTATTTATGATGTAAGTTATGTGGGATGTATGCTGTTTTTAAAGAAGCATTCCTTATGCTTTTAGGAACTGTTGCCACTAGAATTGCAAAAGCAAACGCAAGATCCTTCTGTTGTCATGACGTGTTTCGCCTGTTTCAGTCATTCAAATATGAACGATAATGTATAGTTTAGACTGTACCTAAGATACATATAAATTGGGACTAAGTCAGTATTGTGAGACCAGGTATTTTCAGTGTGTAAATGAATGAATGGCACTAGTCCAGCAAGCAGCCTTCTTATTGTGTAATTTTTTTCTGAAGTACAATATACACAGAAAACTACAGCGAAGTGGCCGGTTGACCTATTTCAAGACAGAGAGAGTTTCTGGTCCACTTGAAGTAATTCTTTAATTTGACATTTCATGATGTCTCTATGTTTGGTTTTAGCACTTGCTTCTTTACATAAAGGCTGTGTGGAGCAGTGAAGCGTTCACAGTTGCAGGAAACATTTTAAGAGTAGTTTTCAGCTTTGCATGTCTCTGCGAATTAACTGAAAGCTCACCTGTTGGAGTGCTATGCTGTTCCAGGATGCATAGCCTTTTTTGTTAAGTGTATTTGCAACAGCCTGTAAGAGAACTGTGATAGCTTAGTCTTTGAGTGTATCACAACATGCATTTTGGCCCAGAAGTTAAAACCATTGAAGTTATTATGGACGCATCCCCTCCCTTTATTTTTCTTGACTTGTGCTTATAATTAGGATTATTTATTATCATATATATTTTCAGCATTTGTTTGATTCGTGGATATGCATTGCTGTCATTGTATGTGATATTTCTTTTGTAATTATATAAGTAATGCTATTTAAAAATGTCATAGTTGCTTGACATGCATTGTAACATTTTCTGTTTGTTTTACTATCAGATGATGTCAATAACTCAATAGAGGCTTTGATCATTTTGAACCGCTACAAGGTCTACTGTGCTGTTTAGTATTTGTAAGAATTAAACAGATATTAGAAAGTGCACATTTGTAGTTGCTCCGAGGGCAGTCCTGATACAGCTGCATGTGTTCTGTTTCAGTATCCAGTCTACTAACTCAGTTTGTGGCTTGGCAGGAATCCTAAGCCTAACACACCTTCCTTTAAACACTTTATTACAGCACATGCTTAGTAGAGGCAGATATATTGGCCAACAATAGCTTTTTGCATATACATCTATCAGCTTATATGAAGGCCATTCAGTAACAAAAATTTGCTGTAGAGAAAAGCCAATATATGTTTGAGGTAGTTTAGAAATGGTGTCCTATTATATAGTTTGTCTACCAGAGGACACTGACAAATGAATCTTTCAACTGTGAAATGTCCCGCTGAGTACACATCTAGCAACAAGACCTAAATGTCTACAGCCATATCTAACATGCAGATATTTGGCAAGTAATATTTAACAAGTTTACCATCTTAGTGTAGCATGTTAGCATGCTAACATTTGCTAATTAGCACTAAACATTAAGTACAGTTGAGGCTGATGGGCGTGACATTAGTTTTTTGAGTTTTGGTCATAAACCAAATTAATGGACAAGAAGTTTTTGATGATGGTGCAAAAGTAACCATAATTAGGAGTTTATTTTTATATTTATTTATTACAATTCATCCTGGGGGAGAAATAGTATAGAGAAATGCATTAGGCTATTCATTCAGCCTATTGTAATTTTATTTAATAGAAATATCAATATTGAGTGTAGTACAACCTCATGGTGGTACTACACTTAATATCGATATTTCTATTTTTATTAAATAAAATTACAATAGGCTGAATAGATAGCCTAATGGTATATATATTGAATTTGGTATATTGCATTTTTTTATGTTGAATTTTGGATTCTGAATTAATGAACGAAATAAAGGTGAAAATTAGTTGTTGAAAATTTAAAGAGTAAAATTTAGAGGCAAAAAAATTCAATGCATAAATATTCAGTGCTAGAAATGCAATGGTTTTTTAATTCCAAAATCTGATGAAACAGATTTGCTTCCATATTTTGATGCTTTTTTCAAACCCTTCATTCTCTACCAGAAATACTTGTTACTGTATGGAGAAACGCATTAGGCTATCCATTCAGCCTATTGTATTTTATTATTTTATTTGAAATATCAATATTGAAGTTGTACTACACTCAATATTTAGATTTACTTGCATATCAAAGCAACAAATGTTTGTTAACATGAAAATCAGAACACTTTCACACATTTTTGCTGGCTAGTAAAATTGTCCTTGAGGGTAGAGTTGTAGTGATTATGTCTCGACCATTGCAAGCATAAAGTCAGGTACAGCCAGAGGCCATCAGGATCTTCTTTATGAAGCCTTGTTTAAAAAATTAAGAATGGTTAGACAGGGGTAACCATACAGTCTATGGGGGTAACATATAACGTTCATGTAGCATTTAGGTATCCTCGGAAATGAGAGAACAGACAGGTTGGCAAAAGAGGCAGTCAAAAAAGGAATTGTCGAAGTCAATATTAAATTATCAAAATCTGAGGGAAAAAGCATAGTGTGGAGAAAAGTAACTTAACAGTGGCAATAGTGTTGGGATAACGCAATAGAAGGGAGACATTTACAGTCAATCCAAAAAAGGAGTAGGCATAGGTATAATAGGTATAAGTAGGGGAACAAAACAGAAAGAGCAAGTAACAATAAGCAGGCTGAGAATTGGACATAGTAACCTCAACAGCACACATCACATTATAGGGAAGAATCCAACTGTGTTTTGTGATCATTGTGAGATACCAAAAACTGTATAATGTGCTTCGTTGCAGGAAATGTGTATCAGAGAGAAATGCCATGTTGGAAGAAACTGAACGATTAGGGATAACAGGGGAGTAAAGAACATACTGGAGTGTGATCAAGTGGACAAGGCAGAACATGGTATGGTCAGCTACCCAATGAGAACATGACTGATGAGGAAAATGTAACATACTTGACATTGTAAGAGTTACCTAACTCCAGAAGATGGCGGAGTGCAACATTAAGGATGGATGCAAGCTGCCGTTAAAACTCAAAGAAGAAGAAAGAGATCTTTGGCTTTGGTCGCTGTATTAATGCGTCATCGCGTTGGTTATGACGTTTTTAGAGAGCGGCGCCGTTTCAGACTGGAATGGGAGCTAGCAATTTTTCCCATATTTTGATAGTTTAATCCGTGAATGGCGCCGAAACAGGACCCGAAACCTAAATTTCAAGAAGGTAACAAGTTGTCTGTTCTCATTTCTGATAGATTTATGGTGTCGGTCAGTGCTGGAGCCGTCGAAAAGCTCCGAAATGTTAGCTAGCTTTAACACTGCCGCCACCGAACCGCTAGCGTTGTTAGCCTTCATTGTTGTTGCAAAAAACAAGTATTGCTTTTTATTTGCCGCGTTAGTTCTACACTATGTATTTTCTTACATATGTTAAACAGAGTGTAACAATAACAGTAGCGTAGTCCGGCAAAGTCCATGGTTTGTATTTCAGCGATGTTGTTTCTAGCTATCTAAAAGCAGTAGCTTCATTCATGCAGTGTTAGCTCCCTATTGATTTCACCGCCCACCTCTCTGTTCACACAGTCAAGTGTTAGCTGGCCTGCTGACTGTTGTCATGTTGTCAGGGGTTTCTGCAGCTCTCTCTCTAAGATAGGATAAGTGCATCGTGTATTGTGAAAGTACTTCAGTGGTCTTTGTTGGTGTAGCAAATAAAGTTTGATCAAGTAATTAGAAAAATCTGTAATGGGTTCATTATTTCAGTAAATAATTGTTTTATATATATATATATATATATATATATATATATATATATATATATATATATATATACCATATGTATTGGTTAATCACTGAGTTTAATTGTAAACAGAAAAATACGAGTCATGTTTCTATAGCTGAGTGAATTTAGTTTCTGATCAACAGTAAACACATTACAAGTCAGTACCAAGTTACTTATTTAAAATGGTACACATAATCTAAGATATTATAATTTAATGTTTTAATATTCATGTATAATAATAATTACAACTGTCTCAAATGAAACGTATATAAATTAACATAATGCAATGTGCTGCAAGTTCTTAAACTAGGGCTGGATATCTTCAAAAATGTTCCACACCATGAATTTGATTCCGGTTCCTTTAATGAAACTTTTTGATACAAATTTTATAAAATCCATTATAACAAAAATAAATGACATTATGGTAAAACACATTTTCCAGCTTCTTTACGCTTATGTGACGCACACTGTAGTCAAGCCTCTCTAAAGTTCTACTAGTAAACTCTTGACTCTAGTCTGACTCACGTTCATTTAATGTGATCTGAGTCTGTGTGTGGCTAAAATGCATTTTTAAACATTTATGTAAAGATTGTTCTCGGCCATCAGAAAGAGACTGGTGTTAAGACGTTTAGGAATCAAAATTTAAGGTGTAACTATTGTTCGTGTTTGTGCAAGTAGTTTAGTCAGCTTAACAATTTCATCGTGTTTTACTTGGACTGCTCTCATGCTGATTTTAATTGACCAACACTCTGTTCAGGTGAAAGAGTGCTGTGTTTTCATGGGCCATTGCTCTACGAAGCTAAGGTAGGCATTAGTTAGCCCGTTTCTCTGATCATGTGATCCTCCCCTGTGTCTCTTGATATAAACATTTTTTGACAATGAATTGTGTCTCTCTTTGCAGTGTGTTAAGATAAACATCAAGGACAAACAAATCAAATACTTTATTCATTACAGTGGTTGGAATAAGAAGTAAGTTTTAGTTCAAATAAATCAAGTATTTTAGAGTTCTACAGTGAAGATTTCCCATGTGCTTGATTTCTTTCTTGGTGTTTTATCTTCCAGTTGGGACGAATGGGTTCCTGAAAGCAGAGTGCTTAAGTATGTGGACAGTAATCTGCAGAAACAGAAAGAGCTTCAGAGGGCCAATCAGTAAGTCTCTTTTTTTTAATGGTAGTTTTTTTTTACCAACTTTATTGTTTACAAATGCCACTGTAATGTTTTTTTTGTCACCAAGGTCCAATGAGAGAGCAAATTAACACAAAGTTTTATCTAATTTTAGTAGCAAATGTTCTACATGGTGAACAATGTATATAAGACCTAATGTTGTAAAACACTTGGACACAAAGAACAGTGCATTATGTCTAGATGCATTGATAGCACTACCGAAACACAGAAAAATATAGATGAGGTTTGCAAAAATATGCACCCTCAATAAACCAACTGTAGCCTGTGTCATGAAATCTCCTGAAAATAGACTGACTTTAATATGAATGATGTATTTTTAAGTAATTGTTTTGTTTTCCTAATTTAGAGACCATTATGTAGAAGGAAGAATGAGGGGTGCTGCGCCGAATAAGAAGATACCTCCTGCACCGCAGAAAAATGATGTGTGAGTTTAAGTCATCAGTTATCCTACCATACTCCTGCCAAACTGTTTTAGAGGTGTTAATGTTTTTTTTTTTGTATTTTAACATCTGTCCTTTTTGTTGTTGTAGGAAAACCAAAAAGAACAAACAAAAGAGTAAGTATATCATGTTGCAAATGTACATATTTGACACCCATGCCCTCCAAAATATCAGTCGGCTGGGTTTTTTGCACAAGTGTTTCCATCATCATTACAAAAGAAGCTGTAAACTACCAAGGAAATACAAGCATAATTACATTAATCACAGGGCATCACAATAACTTTGGCATGTATTCTTTTTAAGAATGAACTAACAGTTAAGCATGTTTCTGGCCGTGCAGTTCCTGGTGCAGGAGAAGGCACTAGTTCAGGAGGAGACCCGACCCACCCTCCACGAAAGAAGAGGGCACGCGTTGACCCAACTGTTGAAAGTGTAAGTTCATAGATTTACTAAGTTGCTTTTAGTAATATATTTTTTTCTGGTTGGTCGCTGATTAATGTCAAATAATACTGAGCTGCACTGAAAGTAACTAAGTAAGAATTTACAGTAGTTGCAGCCAGAGGTGTGAATCTTCACTGATCTCCCGATTCGATTATGATTATCATGTCTTCGATTCGATATCTCGATGCATCACGATGCGTCAAATTAATTTTTCTATTAAAGCCATATAGGATATTTAATTCATAGCTTTTCAAGCTTCAAAAACAAAACATTCTGCAGTGCTCTAATACTAAATAAATTGGATACATAAAACTACAGCACTGAGCACATGGCACTTCCTGAATGTGCAAAACATAACAGAATATGTGAACAGAAAGGTTGTTAGACATACATTAAATTGTAAACAGAAATAATCGATTATGGCCCGTCCGATTATCGACGCAGCATCGTCCACGATTCGATGCATCGATTATTTGATTAATTTCAACACCTCTAATTGCAGCTCTATAGTGGAAACACTCCCGATTCATGAAATGTTTCGGAGGTTCAAATGACATTAACTGTGTAAACATTGCGCTAAAAAGACTCCTCGTGGTTTATTTGTGTTATGTGTTCCCGTCTGCTCAGGAGGAGACCTTCATAAATCGAGTGGAGGTTAAAGTAAAAATCCCTGAGGAGCTGAAACCATGGCTTGTGGATGACTGGGACCTGATTACACGGCAAAAACAGGTAAGTAACCCTAGAATTAACTTTTTTCACAGCATTTTATTAATTAATATTATCATACACATTTACATTATAACATTTCCAAAGTAATTTATCTGCATGTTTCTTTTTTTTAATGCCTTCAGCTTTTCCACCTACCTGCCAAAAAGAATGTGGATGCAGTCCTTGAAGATTATGCAAACTACAAGAAATCAAGAGGAAACTCTGACAGCAAGTAAAAACACACATTGTTGCTTGTCATTTTCTGCGCGATGGTTTTAGTTTGTCACACTTGCCTAAGCTGTGGTGGATCACGCAGGCAGTGCAAAAACATGACTTGCTTGTTTGCTCTGTGTGTCAGAGAGATATAACTTGATTTCCTCAACTGCTCAGGGAGTTTGCTGTGAACGAGGTGGTTGCTGGTATCCGGGAATATTTCAGTGTCATGCTGGGGACACAACTTCTCTACAAATTTGAGAGGCCGCAGTACGCAGACATCCTGGCCAACCACCCAGATACATCTATGTCTCAAATCTACGGTGCCCCTCACCTACTCAGACTCTTTGGTAATATCACCTGCACAACATAACTCTGCTGAAGTATTTGTTATAGAGAAGAGCAGCTTTAATGCGTTGGTTCTTAAAACATCTGCACCAGTCTGACTCTAGAAGTAATCCCAGTCAAAGTAGAATTAGCAAAATTAGGTATCTAATAAATCACCCATGGACTCACCTCATTGGTTGAGCCACAATGTTTAGCCCGCCTGAGGCTTATGGGAAATGGTGTGCATTAAAGGCAACTAAAAATAGAAATAAACAACAATATTAGCATTTAAAAAAACTACTGTCATATCTAAAGCCATAATAATAAATCCATCCTTGGATTGATGCCAACATATTTATCCATTTACATGTCATGCAAGCACTGCAGTCGCAGCCTGTAGATGCTCCCAGGCCCTGATGGCCTTCAGCAATTCATCAGTTCACACAGAGCTTGGCAAAAAGACTTTCTCTTTTTCTGCCCCCTCAACCTGGAATACACTGCAGCAGGATCTAAAGCTGTCCAGCTTGATCCCGCTAGGGGTTTTCAAACTCATTTTAGGGCACTGAAACAAGCATCTTTGTAAACTTCTTGTTTTTAGTATTTTTAGTGTTTTAAGTGTTCTTGTACTTGGCACTTTCATTTTAATATTGTATATACTATTGATAAACCTGTCTTTATGGCAAATACCGTATTTTCTCAAATAAAGGCCGGGTCTCAAATAATGACCGTGTGGTCGCCACAAACTAAAAATAAATCCTGGTGCCTGTCATAAAATGTGCATGCTTGCTAAGAATAATGTACATTTAATTTAATAAATTCAACAATATCATTTCATTTCTAACACTTGTTCTGGATTATTTATCTAAAGTGTTGTTTTTTCTATTTCAGTCGCTGTGGCTGTATGTGTGTTAGTGTAAAAATGTAAAGGTGCAAACAGGAACAGATCAGAGAAGTAAATACTAAAATATAACATCATTAAATATCTGTTTGATAAATATACTAACAGATATTTTTAGAAATAATGTCATCTCGGGTAGTCGCTGCAGTTGAGGTAAATAAAAAAGCCCTGTCCACTATTTCAGAATTCACAGGATCTGACTTTTCACTCATGTTTGTGAGTTCTGACATTAAAATCCCTTGAAAAACATATGCATACAGTAATATATATGTGCAATACATACAAATTACAGTGCGTTACTTTTCGTAGCTATATGTACGAATGGTTCATGAGAACAGATTATATTATCCTCTTGTACAACAAAATATTCTTGTAAGCCACATCAACTAGAACTACATACACACGTGTGTGTATGTTTGTGTCTGTCTGTCTGTCTGTCTGTCTGTCTGTCTGTCTGTCTATCTATCTATCTATCTATCTATCTATCTATCAGAAATAAGAGTGCAGCCTGTTTCTTTTTGTACACATCAGTATTCATCTTTATCTACCACCATAACCTGTGCTTTTTTAATCACTTGAATTACCTCCTTGAGGAGCAGTAAAGTGTAATTATTGAAGTTTTTCTAGTTATTATGAATGAAGACGAGGTTAGAGGCCATGTGGTGTGTTAAATTCTGTCTTTGTTTGGTTTTAAAGTGAGAATTGGAGCTATGCTGGCGTACACTCCCCTGGATGAGAAGAGCCTTGCACTGCTGCTCAGTTATCTACAAGACTTCCTAAAGTGAGTATTCACAAAATTATTGTTATTAATAAGGCTGGTATTGATTAATTTGCAGCAGAAATGAGTAAAATGTAACTCCATTCCAGGTATCTTGTAAAGAACTCTGCATCGCTCTTCAATGCAAGTGACTATGAAGTTGCCCCTCCAGAGTACCACCGCAAGGCAGTTTAAGGTTTTTTATTTCAGGATCTAAAGCCTTTGTGTGTTGAAGTTTGGAGACGACATTCTTATCTGTCGAAAGGATTTGATTTCACAAAAGGCCTTCAGAGAACGGATTGTGCGAGATCTGTTGATTTATTAAGGAAGAATCAGAGCAAGATGTCACACTAATCCCTGGACAAGTTCATTTTCTTTCATGTGGAAAGCTGCTGAGTACGCTCTTCCTGTATTGGTATGTTTTTCAGTACCACTTTTTAGTTTCTATGATACTTGTTTTGTCTGGAGGTTTACCAAGATCTTTTGAAAAGGAATTTCATCATGATTTTTTTGTTTTGTTTCCTGTCTTGGTTCAGATGCTGGCTAAATTTGTCTTGTAGGCTGTCATCATTTTCTAATAAAAGTCTCATTCTCAAGTTGTTGGTCCATCTTTGATTTGCTAGTTTAAGATAGTTAGGTCAAGGTAGAATTTATTCCCATCTTCATCTACAGGGGGAATTGAATTGCTATGTTATTGTCGTTACCGTATATACCGCATATTGGCATTTCATTTTCTTGTCTTAAATGATCTATTGTTTATGAAAATGCTTAATGGAAAAATGCACCAGAGTGGATTAAGACAAATTAATTTTGCCTGAAAAGCCAGATGTTTCAGAGAGGAGCTGTTTTTGTTTAGTACCTTGAGAAACCCTAAATTATTTTACATTTTTCACTCTGAAACTGCAATAATTAAGGCCGCATATATTGAGTGATTTTTTTTTTTATCACTCAAGGAGGAACTGATATCAATTTGAACCATTAACTAAATGCTTACTGGTTATTGCATGCTTGCTTTTGCATTTATTCTATTTGAATATAAAATACAAGGATCACTGAAAAGGCCAATATGGTTAAATTGTCAAATGTTAAAATGCAATATTTCAGTAAATGCTCATTATATTTATATATATATATATATATATATATATATATATATATATATAAACCCAATTAAATGCTTAACATCTGGTTAGGATATATGTTCAGTTTTTAAGCCTAAAGTTAGATAAATGACAACAGTTTGAAATGCATAATTTGATAAATGGCAATTAAATGGTTAAAATGTAATAATTGCTTTTTAATAGTGAGAGAGACAGACAGGAAAGGAAGAGAGGGGATGAACTGCAGCAAATAGCGCTGTGGTATAGACTCCGCCTTAATGGTATGCACTCAGTGAGCTATCAGGGCACCCCAAAATGTAATAATGATTGGATAGATGTACAACAATGATAGTTAAATATAAGTGAATGGATTGTTAGACATTTATTCCCTTTCCAAACCCTTGCCCAAAGTTTTTACTGTTCCTTAACAGCTGGTGATTAAAGTTGTCCACAGTGTTCAAAAGGTCAAACAAAGAAGTTTAAGGGAAAAACAGTTTGACCCACTCATATAACACTTGAAGACACCTAAGCCAAGTCTATTTGCTGAAGACAAACCTGCATGTGCAGTATGAGTTAAAATTGAGTAATTTTATATACTGTTACCAGTTAAAACTCAACAATGATGAATGAAGTCAGTCACTGATCTAACCCCAAATTGATTAAAAGCGTAAAGTCTGATTTAGTAAAAACATACAAATAATACTCCCGTAATGATTTGATTATCCTGTTTTCAGTGTATATAAACTTAGCGCAAAAAGTAAAGAAATTTGTGTTTGGTAGATTATTTCTCTGTGGTAACAATGCTTTTTGGCAATAAATCTTATACCGTTGGAAAGCCTGTTTAGTTGTCTTTCAAATGGTTGACCACAGAGAAATAATCTACCAAACACAAATGTCCTTACTTTTTGTGCTAAGTTTATATTATACACACATAGGCTATGCAAAGGCCCTAAGTAGCCACACAGGTATTTTAAAATAGAAAATTTAACATAATTATGCTGTGAGTTACATGAGGCCATTAAACTAGCAGGTGATACACAGACAGTCTTATGAGCAGGTCTAATCAGGCAAAGTAAAAACCCCTTTGTGGTTGAACAGACGTGTGTCAAAATACCACTTTGTTGTTTCTTTCTGCTGATATGCTGGAATAGACAGCTTTGTGCAACAGATTAATTAAGACTTGACGTGTCTAAGACTGACTTTTAGTTACATCCAAGCCATAGTTAAAGTGCTGTTCCCTTATGCTCTTTATTCCAGGTGTGAAAACACCTGTATAGGTGGATTGAGACTTTAGGCATTAACATATCATTTCAAATCACTATTCAGCCACTCTGAAATTATGTCTATATTCACGACATTCCACTTCCGGGATTGCTCCGGTCCCGCTGGAAATTCTGCAGGATTTCACTCTTTTCGGCCGGATGTCAGTTTCCTTCCGTTTTCTTTGTGTTGGAATTTTAAACTCCGGTGGATTTATGAGGACTATTGTTAACTGCTCCTCAGATCTCTGCAGGGTAAATCCAGACATCTAGATAGACTATCTGTCCAATCTGAGTTTCCTGTTGCACAACTACAAAACAAACAAGTTCCTTCCTGATGCTATTTTGCAGTGGCCCATGATGATTGTGATTGGTTTAAAGAAATGCCAATAAACCAGAGCACGTTTTTCTCCCATCCCGGAATGCTGTGTGGAGTAGCCAGACCCTCCTCCACAGCGCTGTGGAGGAAGGTCTGGCAAAGCGAGACTACTCTGGAATTAACAGGTACTTGATTAGTGTCTGCTCATGTCCCCGCTCATGTCTTGTTTGTTAAATTAACATGGGATGTTTGAGTATCCAAACACTGACTGCAGCCTGCTTTATTCCAGCCAATCGTGGCTTCGTGACTGCAGCCAAGATTCCTTCCTGTTTTGAAGAAAAAAAAATTACATAAAACTGATGACTTACTTACTATGAATTGGACATGTGGTCTTAATTTAATCACTTAAAAGAAACGTTTTTGGGCCTATGCTGTAGATCTGCCTCAAAGCTTTTTTTTACTCCACTTAATAAATAATTTCGGTGGTTGGGTTAGCTCAGTTGGTAGAGCATGTACACATATATAGAGGTTTACTCCTCGACGCAGCAGCTGCAGGTTCGACTCCGACCTGCGACCCTTTGCTGCATGTCATTCCCCCTCTCTCTCCCCTTTCATGTCTTCATCTGTCCTGTGAAAATAAAGGCATAAAAATGCCCCCCAAAAAATAAATAATTTCGAGCAAAATGGTGAATGTGATCGAGCTCTGAGGTAGACACCTGTGTGAGCTTTTTCCTTTTATTGGCTGAGATGAATTTCTTGCTCTGATGGCGTGAATTCAACAAAACAGGGTCTCCTGCTGCAGTGGTGGAATAACATCCCGGTGATGGAAAGCATGGGGTGCTGAGTATTTTGTTGAGAAAAGAAATGTAATAGCTATTGAAACCAAGCCACCGCCTCTTCCTCTTCCTCACCTCTCTGAACTAAAATGTCCCCTTTTCCACAATTGTGGCTTGCTTGAAATGAAAACGAGAAGCATATATTAGTTTCAGACCAATTTGTGGGGTTGTCTGTGTCAGCTGCTCGCAGTTGTTATGGCAAAAAAATTCAGACCATTTCATGAAGAATTTCTTTAATCCAATTTCCCCATAGCTTTAACCAGGACCATATGCGCTTTCACTGGAGTGTGCTCTCAGATCACAGCACCCTGATGGCTTTTAACAGCCCATCAGAAAGACTGACACGCACACAGGACTCCTCTGCAGATCCGTTCAGGGAAACACCTCAGTGCCTGCTCCTTTCTTGGCTCCATTTACTGCTGCGATTAACACTTTACACTCTGCGTTGGAGGCAGGGTCACCAAGAGGCCTTCCTCTGGTGTCAGAGCTTTCATGTGACCCTGGTGACACAGAGCCTTCATGCTGTCATTACTCCATTGATGAGAGAGACATATGCATGATACAGTCACGGCTAATGAGGCTGGTTCAAGTCTGAGTGATGGTTTCAGCAGGTTTCCCTCCACATTTGTCTGATCTGGTCTGCCAACCAAAAGACACACTGCAGGAACCGCTTGAATCAGGGATCAGAAATGTCCTTAGTTCATTGCCCTTTTGGGGGTGATCATAGGATTTAACAGAATATTTTAGCATCTATGTATGGTTCTGTTTTATATATTAGAGAAAATAAGGTTTTGCTCTTTTGTGTTGTAAAAAAAAGTCAGTGGTGGAAAGTACTTTTACTCAACACTACACAGTACTTTTTTTCATTTTACACTACTGCACTACAGTATACAGTACCAGTCGAAAGTTTGGACACACTCCCATTCACTTGAATGAGAAAGCGTGTCCAAACTTTTGACTGGTAGCCTACTGTATGTCAGGGTTAAATATTGTTTTGTTTTTACAACAGTAGCCTACATTTTTTGACAGTTATAGTTTTAAACAGTGAGAAACAAGTAACGTTAGCCCAGTGGTTCCCAAACCTTTTCACGTGAAGGACCCCTAAACTGACAAAAATTTGACCACAGACCCCCATTTGATAAGATTTTCGTCCAACGGGTCCCGCATCTGATAGGATTTCTGCTTTTAGATGTTTTATTATAGAAAGTGTATGAAACCTATGACCCAAATAGTCATACATTTTGTCATTGTGTTACGTATGGATGGAACTATAGTGAAAACATTAGTTGCTGGGCCCTCCCGGAACACCCTCAAGGACCACTTTAGGAACTACTGCGTTAGCCTGTCTCTCTCCAAAGGTAACAATATCCACCTACCTGCACCTCCTAATGCAAAATAACTAAACCCGTAAGACATGCTGTTTTACTGGCAGTTAGCCATGTTCCGAATTAGCTAGGCTACCTCTTGGTTTGGACCCATTCGGACGATAGTTACGTATTGTAACTCCAGATTCTATAGGCGTAGCCCTCTAAGAGCTGTCGCTATTGGGTTAATCCCTTCGCGCATGCACAGTCGTGAAGATTTCTTTCACGCCCTTGTGCCCTGCACGGGCCTCTATTACATCCATAGTTACTGTATATCACAGTTGCGCGACCATAGATCTGCTCCCAACATCAGCATTTTTCAGGTGGCCTGAATCTTAGAGGGCTATGCCTATACTCATAGAATCTGGAGTTACAATACGTAACTATCGTTCTATTTTGTATAGGCTTCGCCCTCTAAGAAGTGTCGCTATTGGGTTAAGGGCGAAGCTGATGTAGTCAATGCCACCTGCGACACAAGGTCCACAAGCAGAACATAGACTAATTGCTCTTCCTATTCGCACTGAACAAGTTTAATGTATCAAATAATATATTATTTTGATATAAACCTGTCATGATTATGCATTGGCCTAATGCTGATTGTAAGGCCCATGTCATGATTATGAAAGTGCTTTACAATGATCATGATTAAAAACTGCAGAACACTCACATTCCTCACAACCACTCAAGTATAGGAGGGATGGGGACAGCAGCAAAACACATCAACAGCGCCTCATTTGCCGTCGATTGTGGATAGGACCGAGTGAGTCATGGAGGACTCGGACATATCGCGCAGATAAAAGTGGATGAACGGGCACGGGGATGCCCAGGAGGCCACTGCACAGATGTCAGCCACCGCCATGCCCGTAAAAGAGGCGCGGACGCTGATAGCGCTCTTGTAGAGTGTGCCCGGATGCCCTGAGGGGTTCCGCTCCCTTCGTGCTATAGGCTTGGGTGATAGCCTTGCACAGCCAGTGGAACAGCCGCTGCTTTGAAAGAGCCGCACCTTGGGAGCGCTCTCTGTAGTGAACGAACAGCTGCTGTGTTCGTCTGATGTCTGTCGTGCGTAAAACATATTGAGATAACGCGCTTACCGGGCAGAGTAGGTGAGACGCCTCCTCCACGTTCTTGTTATGAGGTGGGGGGGAAAAACCCTTGAGGGAGAACATCCTCGACCAAAAGGAGCTAGTTAGAACTTTCGGTGTAAAAGAAGGGTTTGGCTGTAAAGTGGCCGCGCTCCCGTCCCCCTTAATGGAGAGGCAGGACGGTGAAATCGACAGCGCGCATAAATCACTCACCCTCTTAGCCGATGTCAAGGCGAGGAGAAGCGCTGTTTTCAGTAACAGCATCCTGAGAGAAGCTTGTGCCAGAGGCTCGAAAGGCGGTTTCCCCAGAGCTCGGAGCACCAGGGCTAAGTCCCATTGGGGTGTGAGAGAGCGCACAATGGGTTTCTGTCGTCTAAGCCCCTTCAAAAAATGCTTAACCAGGGGGTGCGCAAAAACCGATCTCTCTCCATAGTCCCTGTGCACGGCAGTTGCCAAGGGGGCCCCGGCAGTAGTTGAACCAGAGTCGGGAACCAGGATGCGCTCGTGCGCTCCGGTGCCACCAGAATGACCGACAGGTTCACCTCCTGGATGTGAGCCAGGAGGCGAGGGATCAGAGGGACCGGTGGGAAAGCATATAGGAGGGCTCTGGGCCAAGGTTGGTGAGAAAAGGTGTCTGTGGGCCCACAGTAGGAGGCTCCTGGCTATCGCTAACAGCCGAGCCGAGCGCATGCCCCCCTGACGGTTTATGTATGCTGCTGCTGTGATGTTGTCTGTTCGTACGACTACATGTCTCCCTGCCACCACTTGGGTGAAATGCTTCAATACTTTCAGCACCGTGGACAGCTCCAGGCAGTTTATGTGGGGGAGGGGAGAAACTGGCCATCTCCCTCCTGCCACCTGTGATTCGCACATGCCTCCCCAGCCGGTGAGGGACTTACTTGTGACATCGCTCTGCCTAGGGGAACCCTGGATGACAGGGTCCTGGAGTTACATTACATTACATTACATGACATGTCATTTAGCTGACGCTTTTATCCAAAGCGACTTACAATTAAGTGCTTTCAACTGTGAAGGTTCAACTGTGAAGTTTCCCCAATATGCCAGGTCCGACTGTAGGGAAGGAGGGATGGTCAGCATCCGCCACTTGTGGCGTATAGGGTCGAGGTACATTCGACAGAACCATCTCCGAATTTTCCTCATGTGGAGGAGACCCAGGGGAACCACCACGTGACTCGCAGACATCATGCCCAGGAGATGCATCACAGACAGTGCCGACACTGTTGTGTGAGACGTGATGCGTGACAGCAGAGAGCTCAGTGCGTCCAGCCTTGGCGCTGACAGCTCTCATGATGGTTGAGTCTATGTCCACGCCCAGATAAACTATTGTCTGTGCGGGGACCAGTGAGCTCTTCTGCCAGTTTATGGCGAAGCCCAGTGTCTGCAGGTGCTGCACGACTTCCATAGTGTGGAGCACTATTACACACATTACAATATGTGTCTGATCGTCAGCATGTGGAATGGGCACTCCATGATGCACTGGTTGAATTGAGATAGGTCGAGAATGGAGCGCATTCCGCCCGTCTTTTTCGGTGTGAGAAAATAGCGGGAGTAGAAGCCGCCGTTCTCCTCCCCTGGAGGGACACGGGAGCCGTTTGCCAGCGGCTCCTCTAGCTCTGACGTCAGAGCGGCTATCTCAACCTGAGATGACATAGTTGTCTCCAACACGCCGGCAAAGCGAGGTGGGGGGGTGGCAAACTGGAGCGTGTAGCACTTCGTGATCAGCTTTGACATCCATGGGTCCATGTGTGTCGGGTGGAGGGCCAGCGGCAGGATATAGCCGGTCCGTGGTCGGTACACGGCAGACACCGCTGTTCTTCGAAGTCTTCAAACTGCTTGCTGCTGAAGAAAAATAGGGAGCAGATCTATGGTCGCGCAACTGTGATATATAGTAAGTGCGGACGTAATAGAGGCCCGTGCAGGGCACAAGGGCGCGAAAGAAATCTTCACAACTGCGCATGTGCGAAGGGATTAACCCAATAGCGACAGCTCTTAGAGGGCAAAGCCTATACGAAATAGAACCAGTATCTTCCTGCAGTCTCTGCTGAAACTTGTCAGACCAAGATACTGGTACAACCACCATAACCATAAAACAGTCTATGTACATAACCCTTAAATAACGCGAATAAGCAGATTTCCCAAAATGGCAAACCTTAAACCTACAATACCTGATTTTCTTTTTGGTTTGTTGTGATGTTGATTTGGCCACTTGGGGGCAGCGGAAACGCCTCACCTTTTATACTTGATATGACGAACTTTAGCAAACGGGTGCTTATTTACATAGATATAAAACAATATGCTTATTTACACATCCAGCCGTTATGGAGGAACAATATCATTTGGAATCATGTTTCTGTCCACCTGATGAATGTAAGTCCAATTTTCACTTTCTTTAAGCTCTGTTTTTAGTCTCCACCAACTCCTGAAGGAAATATCTGGCTTTTTAGCTGCTAAATGCTCCACTAGACGCTAACAGTGTCTGCCTGATGAGGGTTTCTAGAGCTTTTTCACTGAAAGCAGCTGCCTGCTATGGCTGAAAACAACTATGAGAGCGGTGAGAATGAACCAAAACAGTAAAGTTGTGGGCCAGACAGCTAAACAATGAGCTGAAACTCACTTAAAGCTCTGTAAAGCCGAGGGTAGCTCCAGATTCAGGTGATAATTCTCTGTAGGTCCATCACTACAAGCGAACTCCTTTCATATTGTCACGTTCTCACAGTAATTTGATGCATTGATCTAGAAATATAAATTATAGTTGTTTTTAGTGAAAGATCTCTATACTTCTTCCACAACTGAAATTCTTTTTGATTTGATTTGGTGTAATATTGTGTGAGAGCCTCCAGATGGCAGGATTGCACAGAACAACTATAAAGCCACACAGTTGTGCATCTCTAAGTTATTTCTGTGAGGTGATCTGACACTGTGGGCTCCTTGATTTTTTTTTCTCCAGAGATTTGTTTCTTCTAACAGGAACACATAAAAGACAGGCAAAACAATAAAAAGATTGTCATCCAATTCCTCTCAGTCCTTTAGAGGCTTTCAAACTAAGACAAACTCCTGCAGGGACCGCTGAGATCCCCCTGAGACAACTAATGTTATCAGTTTAACTGACTAATGAAAGCCATTTGTGCTCTATATGATTGCTCCAGAGCGTATCCATCTGCTTCAGACTCTCTGAGGTGAAAAACCGTCAGTGTTTAATGTGGTTGTGAATGCTTCCCCAGACTAGGAGTTAGTGGGAGACTAATTACACAGTGGGCATGCAGCCTCAATAGCACGCTGCTGCCAGAGCCTTGTGTGACTGTATGTCATTAGTATTGGAAAAGTGCATTTGCCACAAAGGGCTGCGGTCACTCTGAGCCATTAAAACATGAAAGAACATACCCTGCTCTTCTGGAGAAGGAATTTGCAAGACATAAACAGCCTGTAAAATGGAAAACTACATCTGTGTCCATTTGTTTTCCTGAAAGGCGGCCAGATTTGGTAATTTTTACTGAAATTCTTTCCAATAACAGAGAGCAGTCCAAATAAAGGGGAGGGACTGTTTGATCCATCTGTTTTCAATGCAGCGTAGTAGTGGTTTTGTGCATAGGATCTCGCCTCAGTGGGAAACTAAGAATCATGGAGGCTTCAGAGCATGTCGGGGCCTTTGCTCAAGATACACTCTGGGTTTATCATGTGTGATGAGCCCTGCTCTCAGCTGAAACAGGAACAGTGGTGGAAAGTAACTTGTAGTACATTTATACTGAACAAAATTATAAACGCAACACTTTTGTTTTTGCCTTCATTTTTCATGAGCTGAACTCAAAGATCTAAGACTTTTTCTATGAACACAAAAGGCCTTTTTCTCTCAAATATTGTTCACAAATCTGTCTAAATCTGTGTGCCGAGAAAATCCATCCACCTCACAGGTGTGGCATATTAGATGATTAGACAGCATGATTATTGCACAGGTGTGCCTTAGGCTGGCCACAATAAAAGGCCAATCTAAAATGTGAAGTTTTACTGTATTGGAGGGGTCTGTGGGGGGTCTGAAAACCAGTCAGTATCTGGTGTGACCACCATTTGCCTCATGCTATGCAACACATCTCCTTCGCATAGAGTTGATCAGGTTGTTGATTGTGGCCTGTGGAATGTTGGTCCACTCCTCTTCAATGGCTGTGCGAAGTTGCTGGAGATTGACAGGACCTGGAACATGTTGTCGTATACGCCGATCCAGAGCATCCCAAACATGCTCAATGGGTGACATGTCCGGTGAGTATGCTGGCTATACAAGAACTGGGATGTTTTCAGCTTCCAGGAATTGTGTACAGATCCTTGCAACATGGGGCCGTGCATTATCATGCTGCAACATGAGGTGATAGTTGTGGATGAATCGCACAACAATGGGCCTCAGGATCTCATCACGGTATCTCTGTGCATTAAAAATGCCATCAATAAAATGCACCTGTGTTCATTGTCCATAACATACGCCTGCCCATACCATAATCCCACCGCCACCATGGGCCACTCGATCCACAACGTTGACATCAGCTAACCGCTCACCCGCACGACGCCATACACGCTGTCTGCCATCTGCCCTGTACAGTGAAAACCGAGATTCATCTGTGAAGAGAACACCTATCCAAAGTGCCAGACGCCATCGAATGTGAGCATTTGCCCACTCAAGTCGGTTACGACGACGAACTGCAGTCAGGTCAAAACCCGATGAGGACGACGAGCATGCAGATGAGCTTCCCTGAGACAGTTTCTGACAGTTTGTGCAGAAATTCTTTGGTTATGCACAACGATAGTTGCAGCAGCTGTCCGGGTGGCTGGTCTCAGACAATCTTGGAGATGAAGATGCTGGATATTGAGGTCCTGGGCTGGTGTGGTTGCACGTGGTCTGCGGTTGTGAGGCCGGTTGGATGTACTGCCAAATTCTCTGAAACGCCATTGGAGACGGCTTATGGTAGAGAAATGAACATTCAATTCACGGGCAACAGCTCTGGTGGACATTCCTGTAGTCAGCATGCCAATTGCACGCGCCCTCAAAACCTGCGTCATCTGTGGCATTGTGCTGTGTGATAAAACTGCACATTTTAGAGTGGCCTTTTATTGTGGCCAGCCTAAGGCACACCTGTGCAATAATCATGCTGTCTAATCAACATCTTGATATGCCACACCTGTGAGGTGGATGGATTATCTCGGCAAAGGAGAAGTGCTCACTAACACAGATTTAGACAGATTTGTGAATCTCAATATTTGAGAGAAATGGTTCTTTTGTGTACATAGAGAAAGTCTTAGATCTTTGAGTTCAGCTCATGAAAAATGAGGGCAAAAACAAAAGTGTTGCATTTATAATTTTGTTCAGTGTATATTTACATTGTTTGCTTCTGTATACGTTTACTCAACCCCATTTTAGCGGCAAATATTGTACTTATTAGTTATTAGGTTTTCTAATTTGACAAAGAATGAGTGACACTATCATTTATGACAATCAGTCACCTTAATATGTAATGAGTTCATTCATAAAAATGATTTGACATATTAGTAAACCTACAGCTCTTTTCAAACAGATTTGGTACCTTTTTTATAGAAGTTCATAGGTTTTCTGTTTTCCATCAGTGGGATTGGAGTGGATCCCAACTATTTTTAGCTTGACCTGTTAAAACAAAGCCAATGTCTACTTGAAACTTCTCTTCATTTGTTGTCTACAGTTACATTATGTCCTGTTCAAGCAGACTCATTTTTTCCTTGTTTTATTTCAATATTTTCTCCAGTATTTGAAAAACAAAAACATTTTACAGCCATGGTGGCAGTTATGTAAGGCTGTAGTTTGACACAGAGGTACTTTAAATTTAAAGGTCCAGTGTGTAACGTGTTTAGTCGTTCATTATCAAAATCTGTGTTGCCCGTTCACAAACTTGTCCTTTTTCATGAATATTTACCACCACCATCAATTCCAAGTATTCCTATTGGCTTGAAATTTTACATTTGCGTTCGCATGAACTGGGGTAGACGCTCCATATTCATGCGCCATCTTGAAATACGTTAGCCGGTAAGGGACATACAGGACATACTGCTCCGCCTTTCACGTTTTCGCTCTCACATGATAAACTCACAGGTGCTGCGAATGCTGCTAATGGGTATCGTAGCTTCCCGGCCCCGGCAAGTTTGAAGAAGGAAACATGGAGGACCACACATATTCAAAATCCAAATTTCAGGAACAGGAGTCTTCTTCTTCGCCCAGAAAAAGAAAAAGGATATTGAAAAGAGCAAGAGACCGGCTTTTTGAAGCGTGAAGGCTACCATAGCTGTAATACGTACTTTGAACTGCGTGGTGCAAGAGAGTTGATTGCGATATATGATCTCAACGCTAGATGGGAGAAATTCCTACACATTGGACCTTTAATACTAATGTTAATATGCTAACATGCTGATGATTAGCAGGGACAATTCAGGTCAGTTTAGTATGTTAACATTTGATAATTAAACTAGTTAACACTAGTTTTGCACATATTTGGTCATAAACCAAAAGGAGCAAATCAAAATTTGGACCTGCTGGTGGAGCTTGTGGAAAAGTCCGGGATCACCAAAGTTATTACAATTCATCCTGACATGAATGTTTGTAAATGTCATGGCAATCCATCTGATATTTATTGAGATATTTCACTAAAAGTTCAACCTTATGATGGCACTAGAGGAAAAGTCAGAGGATCACATAAAGTCTGTAGGATTCGACATCTAGAGAACATGAATGTCTGTACAAACTTTCATGGTAATCCATTCAATATTTGTTGAGATATTTCAGTCTGGACCAAAGACCAACATTGCAACACTGCTAACATGACTACGCCCGAGAAGATCAGAGGATAGTTTGTGCACCAAAAATATGATTTTATTTCCGCTTTCCTCTAGAGCTGCAAAGATTATTTGATTAATCGAGTTGTCAAATATTAAGTTAATCGGCAACTATTTTGATAATCGGTTTGAGTCATTTTTTATGAAAAAAAAATGTCTCTGATTCCAGCTTCTTAAGGTCCAATATGTAATATATTCACTGTAATAAATCCAAAAATGACCCCAATGCATCATCAGATATTAAGGAACATGCTAAGTTGAAATACCTTTCTGACAACAATGCTAATGCCAGTATTTTTCTTTTGAAATTTCTGTTTCGTGACGGAATTTCTGTTTGTGTTTTGCCCTGTGTGTTGTTATCAACTTCCCAGTTTGACAGCCAGGCATACATATTACACCTTCAAATGTAAATATTTCTAGTTTCTTTACTCCTGTATGGCAGTGAACTAAATATCCTTGAGTTGTGGACAAAACAAGACATTTGAGTTGTGAAAAACACTGATTGACATTTTCCACCATTTTCCAACATTTTATAGACCAAACAATCTTGATGAATCAAGAAAATAATCAACAGATTAATCAACAAAGAAAAGAATTGTTAGTTGCTTTCCTCCTCTGTTAATCATTTGGAGACCCCTCGAATTTATCTTATGACCCCTTAAGGGGGCCCTGACCCCTAGGTTGGGAAACAACCTCGACTCACAACTCAAAATACACACCATTAAGTGCGAAAGTGTTACCTCAGCTAGTTAGTGCCAGAGTGCAATTGAGCCTGTAAATGAAATAGTTAAATGTTAATTTATTCTTCAGGGACCTCGCTATTATTAGACATCACCTTGCCAGAAAATTGAGTTTTCTTTTGATGTCGAGAAGGGATGTAAAAGGCTGCGAACTGGCAGCTCTGAATATCTAATAAGATAACCCTATGTCTCTCTTCCTCATTATGGGGCTGAATACTGACCTAAAACACCTTTTCATGTCACCTTAGTAAACAGCTTAATGTGTACCTCTTTCATCTGCTATTCCCCCGTGTCCCCTCACAGCTTTGATCCATGTCTGAGTGTCTGGGTATGATTGCACCTCTGCGCTGTAGATTTGTCTCTATGTTAATTTAGATTTTTTGATAAGACTTTTCTGAAAGCCCCCTTCAAAAAATAAATGCAGGGCAGAGGTGTTATTTAACCTTTGACACCTCTTCAGGGGGTTGGATCCTCTTCCCAGGATTTTTCAGCCTCATGATTAGAAAAAAAAGTCTTGCATCTCAGGAAGGATTGGTCTATGGATGGAACAATGTGAACAAATGTTGGTGTTGGAAAACCTGTTTTTCTAAGTTCAGTAACATCAACAGGAATAAGGGAGCTTTGACTATTGTTACAGAGCTTTCTTTTCTCTGGTTGAGTACGTTTTCTTTTCTATCTTTTAATGACAAAAAGTCATGATACAAAAAAAAATGTTTCCATAATAGATTTAACTAAGGCACACAGTTGTCATGTTTCAACCTGCAGAGGGCAGACTTAGCTGATACATTAGTAGTTGAGCAGAGAGCAGAGAGGAGTAGAAGCTATACTCAGTTACTAGTTTTTTATTAGGTACACCTAGTTTAAACTAATTCAGTCTAATACAGCGCCGCAATAAATCCTACCTTTGTGAAAATTGTAATGTTCGGTTTAATGTTCATCCAATTTATATCAAAGGGTAGACTAAATATTACAAACATATCTCAATACAATATAACACAAAATGCCTTTAAAATATCCTTTATGTTGCATCAACACCTCTCTAAAACAAATGCAACTAAAACAGAATATTATAACTTAATGAATGGATTTATTGCAGGACTGTTGTATTAGACTGCATTCATTTTGGCAATAGATGTATCTAATAAATATGTGTATGATGCACTTGTATTTGTATTGCCAACAAGGTAACAAAATACTGTTTACCAATGCACTATGGATTCAAAAGTTAGAATGAAAAGAAATGAATAAAGTACACAGTATAATAGCAGTTTTCTAAATGAACAACAACAGGACAGGCAGCAGCATACTTAAGATTTGTAGGAATGTTATGATGATATCTCATTAGGAGGCCTGAACCATGACAGTTACATCTCCTCCAACTGTGCTGTTGGTCAGTTCTTGGTTGAGTGATTCCTCCTGACCTCAGCGTGCCACAGCTTTGCCCTCAGTGTTCAAACTATGCTCGTTGCTTGTTGACAGCAGCTCCCTTCTGGGGCTGCCGGTCAGCATCAGGCCAATCCCCGGCAGCTCCGGCAGCTCCCTTCTGGGGCTGCCGGGGATTGGCCTGATGCTGACCTCCTGCCAGTCTGCTGGAGGAGAGCGGTTTGGACTGGGCTGAGAGGGTGAAGACGGGAGGAATAATGAGGAGGGGAGTTTCTTGACAAGTTTTTTGCCTCGCCTCATACACACATTACATACACACACATTTGGCAGAGTTAACGTGAGGTTTTTCTAGGCTTTCCTCCCAAGCATTTCAACTGTGTGAGTCAAAGGGCAAAGTGTTCATTTATTAAATTACTACTTTCTTTTACTTCCAGGTACTTTTTATAAGCTATAATTAGTTGTCAGGTGTATAATGACAAAAATATTTTGACGGTTGTTATTTAATTTGCAAGCTGATATAATAGAGTATGAGCTGGCTTCATGTCAACGGGGTGTGTTGACTACAGGAACAGGGAGCAGTGTATTATTATAATTTTAGAGGAAAATGATAGGTTCCCTCTATGCTCATAAATAGTCTATCATCACAGAGCAGCACATAGTGGAGCTAAATTAGCCCCGAATTTTGTGCTGTAGATCAAACAGAAATGGCAGAGAATCAATTAATGATTAATATGCAATCTGTTGGTGGTGGCGTTTTGAATATCAATACAACTCCCCTCGGATGTTAAATCACCTGATACCATTGTGTTGGAACACAACAACAGAGCTTTTGGAAGTGCCGTAGTGTCAGAGAGCTCAAATGTTTTGATCCACCTTCCCGATGCTCATAAGATATTCACCGCTCCGGTGGAGAAACATGTCTACAGGGCCCCAACAGTGAGGCGTGCATGCAGATATCTGCTCTGTGTCTGGGGCTGCTGCTGGAGATCCCACCCATTCATGCTGCAGCATGGAGGATGTTATGGATATGGCCTTGACAGCGTGTCTAACCCCGAGGCCTGAAGAGGGACAGGAAACAGTTGGCTCTTGGTCGACTGAAGTGGTGCCTGGGACTTTCCCACATGCCTCAGGATCCCTCATTCAGCCTGGTCTGTGGTTGGAGCGTGTGTCTGCACCACTTCACACCAGGGAGGGGGGAGGAGGGGGGAATGCAGGCTTACTGTAGAAGTTGGAGAAAACTTTTCAGAGGGGATTCATTGCCCCTTAACTGAGAGAACAGCATAAATTATTTGCGCTGGCAGATGTTCACAGACCCAAATATGCATGAATTTGTAGAGCTGGCAGGCTTCCCTCAGCCAAACGTACTGGTTTTCACGATGCGTGCAGGAGCAGTTGTTATTCTGGCTGTTTTACAGAGAGCATTAATCTGAGCTGTCAGCACCACCAACCACTTTGGTGGAAATCATTTCACTCCTTAATAAGGGAACTCTGGTGCTGCATTACATATGGCGGTCAGGGCAACATTCTTGGTGGGTCTGTCATCATGTAACTGTTCTCCAACAGTGGGCCTTCTGTGTTTGGCCTGTAGCACACTCTGTAACCCAAAGATGAAAAGAATACACTAACTAGACATTAAATGAAACCACTACCTCTCACATCCTCTCTGCTGGTGGAGATGAAGAGTACCTCCTGCCAGGAAGTGGCGAGAAATCCAATATTATATTGACTTGTCTCTGAATTTCTGTTAGTTGTTAAACTGAAGCTGGAAATGCTATTTTGACAACAGGCTGTTTGTCTTTGCTTGTATGTAGACCTTTGCAGCCAACAAGGTTTAGCCTACTACTGTGTGAGACTTGGAAAACAGGTCAGGTTACACCTGAAGATCATCAAAAGTTAAAGTACAGTAGGGGTTTGGACAAAATAACATGAACACCAGATAATATAATGCTGTTCATTGTAGCAAAAACAGCCCTTTAGAAATTGTCACAGAGTGAACATCTCATTTGATGTTGCATGCGTTTTTCTTAATTTTTTAAAAGTTTTGTGCTGTTTTGTGCTGATTCTTACACATTCAGTTGAATCAACACTTTTCTGCATTTCAAGCCTCACAAATGTAAATTTGGGCAGTGATGTTGTAGCATATTGCATTAAATTGCACATGTTTTTATGACTTAAAGTCTTTGTATAAGAGTGTATTGGAAAATGGATTAAGAAAATACCTGTCTTAGTGTCCTCTGTGGACAGTCATGCTGGCTTCACTAAGCAGTGGTCATTATATGGGCTCTGGCATGCGATTAGTCGCAATTTGCCTTACATTTATAGCCAATGTTTGTGAAACATCATCTTACTATTTTTCTGTGCCTTTTTATAGATATGTAGTCATAATTGTGTCACACCTGCATGTGAAGCACATAACATTAGGCATTGTATAATCAAGCTATCATCAGTGCTCTTAGATGCAAATAACAATAATAAAGGTAAAATGAGACAACTTGTAACTGTCACGCTGTATCTAACTGCTGAGGGAGAAGTGACTTAGAACCTTTCCTACAGGAGGGCTTTGGCAGACTGCCACTTACTGTGGTCCCCCTGAGGGCTCTTACTCATGAATCAGAGAAAATGGGAATTACACATATTAAAGAGGGTAAACGTCAGTAATCACAGCACTGGGAGGATGCTTGAGGACTCATCAGGCCCGCTGCTGCTTTTTTAGAGACACTTGTTTCAAGGAGACCCCTTGTTTAGCAGCTGACAACAACACTGCGATGGGCGAAATGACACGTTTCAGGAAGGCATCCACCTATGAGATTCACCGTCAGTACACCTGTATTTACTTTCCAACCGTCTCTTATCCACACACTGATGGTTTGTACTGCAATGATAACACCATTTGACCTCTCTATCCATGAGTCATCCAGCAGCTAGGTCCAGTTACAGCCGGTCATGTCCGTTATTGTCTTCTGTCCATCGATATTTCCAGCATGTTTGTCCTACATTGACTGCATTGTGGTCCCTGACAGAGGCGGGCTTGGTGGTTTTGACATGGAAAAGTTTGTTTGTTTGTCTGTCTGCTCAGCAGAGGTCACAGAGCAGTATGTTTGTTTGCTGGGTCAATTGAGTCCACTAACAGAGGAGGTCGGTGAGGAGAAGTGAGGCAGAGGGAAACACTCATAAGTGGCCCTTCCTCCCTGTGTGTTCCTCTTCTGGTGGAAAGGGCCAGACCACCAGGCCCTTTACCCTGACTCCCAGATAAGATGTCTAGAGTCGCTCCACATGACTTAGTGCTGTTGGTACTTTGACAGAAAACAACCCTCAAGGGAAACTCAGGCAACCATAAATATTTAGGCACCAAAGAGCTTTATGGAGTTTGTTGTAAAAGGATTTATAGCAGCCTTGGAGGCGATGCATCAGTGTCAGAGGGCTTGAAGCAGCCAGTGTTTACAGCATTGCATGTGAATCCTCCCACAACTCTCAGCTAAGCCTGGAGAACTGAACCAAATAAGCACTTCAGCACCAGGAATGCAAACATCACAACTTTTTTAAAATAGGTTTCAGAAAACAGGTGTGAGCTTGGAGTCCTCTTGGTTCAAAAACTGTAATCGTCTGCAGAGAGGATTCACAAACAAGACAAGTCAGTGGCCTTATATGGACCGATTTGGAAATGATGGTTCTGTGCCTCGTGAGGATTTTATACAATTATACGCTCTATTAAACTGAAACCAACAACTACAAAGACAGTCCACAAGCTTGTAATAGATATATTTGGGGTTACGAATAGATTTGACTTGGATAGTTCAGCACTTTAAAGGAATAGTTTGACATTTAGGAAAAATATGCTTATTCACTTTTTTGCTGAGTGATAGATGAGAAGATTGATACCACTCTTATATCTGTATGTGAATTATGAAGCTACAGCCAACAGTTAATTAGCTTAGCTTAGCATAAAGACTAAAAACAGGGAAACAGCTAGCCTGGCTCTGTGCAAAGGTAAAAACAAGGGACCCCTTTCACATACAAATAGAAATGTGATCCATTGTTAATATGGAAAAATACACATTGTAGCGGCTTTAAGCTTGAAGAGCTGTTTAGTATTTCAATTTTGCCTGTAACATGTTGATATCATGCCAAATGAAGCAATTTATGGACATATGCTCCTATAATACCAGTTTACATAAACAGGTGTAAACAAACAATTTTCCTGCATAGCTGATTAGTTATTATTTCCTAAGTGGCAATCTAATGTTGCACTGCAACATCTGCACTCTTTTTTCCCTGCTAAACAAATCACTTTTAGCATCAGGCCGCCTATGCAACCTTCACCACTACTCTTCCTTTACCTTTGCTCGCCTCATCAATGTTGCATGAGGTGTTATCTGCATCCCTCTCATCTCTGCCTTCCACCCCGGGTTCTATCCACCCTGTCTCTTTCATCTCTATCCTCCAGGGCACCCGGACATCTCGGTCCACCATCCGTGCCACCACTGCCTCTGTTGTCCTGTCCTCTCATCTTTCCCTGCTGCCCTACTTCTCCCCAGCGGGGTCGCAGGCCTGCTTTGTCCATGATTGCTGGAGGATCAGGATTCCTCATCATCCTGTTAACTGTACATCTATCTGACAAGACAGAGGAGAGAGAGTGACCCCTGGCATCATTAAGCTTTAATGGACATCCTAGAAATGAGGGAGAAGCCATAAAAGCAGGAGCCTAACCAGAGTCTCTCTTTAATGTCTTTGATCGCCCTGACAGGATTATTAATCAGGAACTAAAGGAATTTAAAACCTTTGCTCTTGGCTTCCTCACTTAGAGTCTTTAGCTTGCACCATTACATAGCAACCCAGGGTCAGGAGGTCTGCAGCTAATTGGTTCTACAGGGTTTTGAATAACAATGAGCTGAGCCCAATTACTGAACTACAGAGAGGCGGAGAGGAGAGGGAGGGGGACCCAGTGGAACAGGCACATGGACGATGGAGGGAGGATGAGATGGGGGAGGCTGTTTCACGGCTGCTGTCTCTCTCCTCCTCAGAGTAGGGATATTAATGAGATCAGTAAATGAGTGCTGGCAGATACAGGGATGTGCTGCTGTAGAAAAACAGCCGCCCTGCCCCTGCAGGACAGCAGCAGCAGCAGCCCCTCATTCGCTATTCCATTTGACTCCCAAATTCACACAAAATACGTGCGCCTCATTTTTTTGTCCCAGATTTTCCTTTTTCTTTGTATCTCATGTTCATTTATTAGTGATGTATTTTCTTTTCTTTCCTTCGACACGGGATCTGTTTCCGTGGTCCTTTGATAGCTACACTGTATTCCAGTCTGTCTTGTAGAGCCTTTAATGCTGTCTTTAGGGGGTTTGTATTCAGCAATTGCTAATATAGTTAGTCCCAGCAGTTTAGAGGCAGTTTGGTTCTAAATCTGTGCTCCATAGCCATAAGGGCTGCTGATTTTTTTTCTTATTTTTGTGACCCCTGCTGCTTTGGTAGACATCAAGGCTTGTTTTTCGTCCTCTTACTCATGCATCGTTACATGCTGCTGCCGCAAATACAGTGGCTAGATTTGGCTGAACAGTATCTGCACAGTGTCTCTTTGCTCCAGTTTGTCATGTAGTGTCCCCCTTGCCCTGATATTGCTGATGAAACTGGTTTGGAAGAAGGCATTATCAGATTTTGAGAGCTAATTTGTTCCAGCGGCAGAAGGGCTCAGTGCTCGTAGTCATGCTCAGTCCTTTTTTTTGTGCTCTTTAAACATTGCATCAATGTTGAGCTGTAGGACTTTCAAATTGATCTCTGCTTAAATAATCTCTTTCAAATTCATGAATTCACATCGAGCAATCCCCTCTACTGAGCATTCATCACTTTCAATAAACCCCGGAGAAGCTGTCATTATGCCTCAACCTCCTCATCCCGCTCTAAACTGCTGCTCAAGGGCTGCAAATTGGAAATGTGATTCAAATACTGCTTGAAATGGATAGCTCATATTCACCTAAGCTCCCTGTGCCAGGCTCTGTCATGTGATGAAAGCCAAGGATGTCGGCTGATGATCACTATACTTCCTGCACCACGAGTCAAAGACATTAATTGCTGCTAGCAGAATGTTTAGCCCTGACCTTTCCAGATCACAAGGCAAACAAAATTCTCTGTAGGGCCGCTACTCTACACGCTTTTGTCACTTGTTCTTCATGGTTGGATTTTTCAGAGATGAGAAGGATTCTCTTTGCTTAGACTTTTAATCGGCTACAGAGCAGTGAAATACTCCAGCTGGAATGAGGAGGAGATAAATGCCTTAACTCTAGACTGCAAATGAACTACAAATCCTTGAGCTGGATTGCTGTTCATTCTTCAATTATGTAAGCCGCCATCTGTTTTTTTCTTTCCTACTCAACAGTGTCAGTGTGTATATACAAATATACTCTCGCCAGACAAGATTTATAATCTCTTTCAACTTTTAAATACAAGCATTAATAAGAGTATGAGTCCATTTAGCACAGGGTTTTTAAACAATACAAACATTAAGTAAGCAATGCATTCTCTGCTGATGATCTCCTGAAACATATTGAATATTCATCACCATCCATTTGATTGGCTTCATATAGATTTGTGCAAGGCTGTCTTGCAAATACAGTTTTGAAAGTCCTCCTCAGCCGTGTGCTTGGCTGTGGATTAAGTGTTGAATCTCATCATTTTAAAAATGCCATTCATTCCAAACAATCCTCTGAGCCTGCAATGTATTCTGAACTCTTGAATCTGCATATTTGCATACAGTAACAGAGTTGCAGCTGTGGTCTAAGAAGAGTTTATCATTATTTCACATTTATTTTGTCTCCCTAATTACCTAATTAATTCTGTTGTTTTGATTGTGGTGTTTACCGTTTGCTTTGTGGAGGCGTAATCCTGTTCTATTTGTCTGTTTGAAGAAGGAGCAATCTCACTGAATTATTCATGCTGCGCTCCAGCGACAGCACAGCCGTTTAAATGATGAAGGCATTCGTGAAATCCTCGCTCTCTTTTATACACACACACACACACACACACACACACACACATATACACACACACACACACACACACACACACACACACACACACACACACACACACACACACACACTCACTCACTCTTTTCTCTTTCTTACTCTCGCCTCTCTTTCTCTGTGAGCGCCTGAGGCGGTGTAAGGGGCATGTAAGGAGGAGAGAGGATTTCATGAAGCTCAAAAGCACACCTCAAATGAGGCGATAGGAAAACATGTCCCTCTAATGTGTCTGACCGAGACTCTGAGAGGGCCGGACTCAAAGCCATGTCTAATCTGACACCATAATGTGACCTTTCATCTCCACTTCTCACAGGAAACATTGCTCCACCCTGCGCATTGTACATGCCTGTGTGTGTGTGTGTGTGTGTGTGTGTGCGTGTGTGCGTGTGTGCGTGTGTGTGTGTGTGTGTGTGTTCCTGGCCGGGCCGAGCGCCCTCTGATCAAGAATGTGGACACTTAAGTCGACACAGGCCCTCTGGAGTGCTGCTGATGTGTCAAAACGTTGTGCTCAAAACGTACTTAAGCACAAGTCAGCAGAACCAGTGGATCTATTCTGGTTTGACTTTTTTTTAAATGGTGTGTCTTCAGCGTCAGTGTGGTCTTGGTGTTCCCTCTTAAAAGAGCTCTTCCTCTGGGAGGCGGAGGAGGAGGAGGAGGAGGAGGAGGAGGAGGGAGGTGATAGGTCTCTCTGGGGATTGTCTGTTTGTAGTGTTTACTGCCAAACCCTTAAGGACTCCAGGCACTTTTATCAGCACTAAGAAGTACATAGTACACACTTCCCCGCCTATGTTCCTCAGCTTTTAATGTTTTACTTTCCTCTCACACTTCTGTGCTTTTAAAACAAACAAAATACTATATACGACACCTTTGAGTCCCAGGTGTTACTTATATGTGTCTGTTAGGACTGATTTCCATCTAGAGGTGGCAACGCACTCACATTATACACTCATTTACATGAAGAACTTCCTGGACCAGCCGCCATTTGTTGGCAGCTTCTTTCATGGTTTCCTCTCAGGATGGCATTGTCCTTTAAAAGCACATTTAACAATCAGTAGCTGTGGTTTTCATGATGCCTGTTTCTTTTGATGACTACAGGCTTGATGGACGTTGTCAGCCTCGATGACTCCAGGCTCAGACAAAGCCTCAAGCATACAGTATGTATGGTTTTATTTAAAAAAAAATGTAATGTGTTGTTTTCACTCTGTGGGCCTGTGGATTCTGTATTCTATTTGATCTGCCCAAAACATACATCTTTAATCTTTGCTGCAGGCTGTGTGAGAGGGAGTGTGTCACTGCCTCTCTACTGAGGCTTTAGGCCTGACTTTCACAGCGCTGCAGCCCCTCTGGGGTGCCTGCAGAGGGCAGCATACAAAACACAGCATCACCTCCTACAGCAGCCTTTACACCTGCACCAACACAACTACCACAACCACCACAGTTATCTTTATTAACATACATCTTCATTAGCTCACTAGAGGAAGTCAGGGGGAAAAAAGCAATGAAAAAAACGAATGAAACCATCATGGGCCCGCAGGGTGTTCTACTGTTTGTACTGACACAGAGGACGAGTTATGCTAATTGAGAGTTCTTTGCATAATTAGGGAGAAAAAACTTTATCATTATTATTAGTGGAGAATAGCCAGACAGAGGGTAATTTCAAGTTTCCCAGCAGGGTGCTGCCAGAGAATAGAAGAGAAAAGGACACACTCTCAATGTTATTCCTGCTGTCTTTTGATGCAGGGAGCATAATTCATCTAAGATACTTAGCCTGAGTACGCTTTAATGATGATGACTTTTCCCAATGTGATTTTTCAAAGTGTTTTAATGTATTGTCTTCATAGTGGATGTGTTTGCCTTGGTAAATTCGAGGACTGCATATTAAGTTATCCACCTAAATGAGTTTTTTCTTCCATGTTTAATGAGCCTTCTCTTTTTGCCACTTTGTGCAGACATCTTCATGCAGCTTCATGTGTGTTGTGGTCGCGGCTGTTGTACGGCTATGTGTATAGTGGGGAGTGTTGGTGTTGTGCGTGTAGTGAGATCATGTGTGATACCACTGAGAGATGGCTGAGAGGTGATGTGGCTGGCTGGCTGCTCAGCCTCACAGAGCTGTGAGTAAGTGGGCCGTGGTAATAACGGGCACACAGGGCAGTCGCAACAGAGTGCTGAATCCATTAGACCCTCAGCAGGTTTTCAGCAGGTCATTAAGGTTCAATAAGATCCTATGATATCCTGTTATACATTTTTCCTCTTCACCTAAATCTGCTGCTACAGCCAGGAAGTTGTCTTTACCTCCGAGCACAGAGCCTCATGTGCTTGCTTTAAGACTGTGAACGATAGTTTATGCCGCAGTAAGTATTCTTTTTAAAGGCTTTACAAGGCACTGGGGATTAAGAGACTGTACCACACTCATCTCATTTGTGTCAGGGCTGGGAAAAAGAAGCACTCTAAATACACGCTGCACCAATAAGCCGTATGGGGTAGAGTGAAGACGAGGGCTCTCAGAACATTGCATTGAAACATTGCATATGCCCCAGTTGTTCTCCACCAACATGGCCGTCTGTTCAGCTCCTGCTTCATGAATGCAGGGAACATTCCCTCGCTTCAAAGGTTCCCCTGCTTTTTTTTTCATCTCTGTGCTCCAGCCCACGGCCAGAACCACAGATTAATATTTCAAAACATGTTTCTTGCTTGCACCCCCTCTCTCTTCCCTCCTCTCTCCATCCCTCCCCTCCCTCCTTTGCCCCCATGATTCTCCTCCCCCCCTCAACATCATCTCTCACACACACAGCCCATTCCCTGTTCACCACTTATTCTCCTCCACACTCCCCCTACCCACCCCCCAAACCTGCCTGCCTGCTTGCTCGCCAAAATGTGTGATAGTTTTCCATATCTCATGTTTTGCTGCTCCACTGCTCCCTTCAATCCAATCACCAGCGCAGTATGTTTTATGGATTAATAAGAAATGATCCTGGAAGGTCCAGTCAGGCAGTTGAGGAGCCAAAAGCAGAAGGATGAAGCAATGAAACGGAGGGGGAGAGGGGCAGGGTGCCGTCTGCAGTCGAATTTTAATGAGTACCAAGGGGAATATCCTTTTTTTTTTTCTTGGGGTATCCTTCTGGTGCATCGCTCTAAATCACTGTCACACAAACAAGGTATTTCCCATAATGCCTCTGGTTTGGCTTGGTAACTGTGTCATCCTGTGGCACAGGCGCCTTACCGGCGCACCTGCTCTGCTATCCTAATTGAACAGATGATCTGCCAATTTGTCATGTTTATCTTCAGAGGCGTTCTGGCGTCAATGCCCTGCTCTGCTCAGCCCCCTCAGAACACAGTGCAGATGTTAGCAGAGCTTTTTTTATGACAGATCTTGTAGTCATTACTGAATAATTCATCGCCGCATTCATGTCTTTAGATAGCATCTCCACATTTTGCTCTGCTTTTTTTGGCTCCCTCTCTTTTCTTCCTTCTCCGGCTCCTCACAAGGGAAAACTTTATTATTCTCTCCACTGACAGCAAACTATACAGATAAAAGATAATTGCTTGGCTTGACTCAGCCATTGATATGAAAATAGGATTGAAATTATTCACTGTGGTTTAAAGGTTAGTTGAAGGTTATTATTCAGGGAAAGGCGTGGAAGAGAAGTGTCTCTGCGTACAGCCTGGTGGCAGGCCTGACAAGACATCTCTGAAAGGCTAATATGCTGCGCGTGCTGCAAAGGCCATTCAATGAATAAACTGAAAGGGTCTCCTGAGATCTTAACACCAGAGAAGTCAATTATTTAGCAGCAAATTACGGCTCATCCTGTGCATAAATAGGGTATGTTCCAAATAAGATTGTGAGCTTGATTTTCAAAACACTCCAGTATTTTTTATTCAGATTATTGTTTGTCCATTCATTCAGCCTTTCATGCATGATGTAATGTAATATGAACACTATAATGAAGAGGGAGAGGGCTTTCTCAACCAGTATAATGTATTCGATCCGTTGCATGCTTATAGGCTTGTTATGGTTCAGATGGACTTTGAACACAGGCTTAATAAATCACCTCTGCCAGCAGTCGTCTGATGTTTCTGCCTAAGAGCCGCTCTGATGTCTGTGGTTGGCCCGTCACTACTTACGCCAGTCTCTATTACCATGGCAACTGGGGGGAATGTATGCAGGTAGCGTGCTGTAAGCTGGAAGAAGTCATAGTGTGCTGTTTGATAGCAGCCATACAGCAGCAGACGGCTCTCTGTCTGTCTGTCTGCAGGCGGATGGTCCTCTACACATCTGCTTTCACACCAATTTGAGGCAGCAGTAAATATTCACCCAGATTCATAATTTAAATGTTTCTTTACAAAGACTTACAATCGTATTTTGTTTTCCTGTGTTGCCAGATATTCCAATGACAAACCCAATATAGAAGGAATCCCATTTTTTTCTATTTACCCTCTGACGTTCCTTTCTTATTTATTTTGTGTAAAATCTTCGTGAACAGATTTCTTGTTGTAAATGTAATTTATTTATTGACAGCATATTAACAATGTAAAACAATATAATGTATCACAATCAGTTTTCAGACATTTAAACCTTCATTTGGAGATTCTGAGTCTGCGTTGGCGATACTTTCATGTGAATACATCAAAGAGAAGTGAGATGAGAGGCAGAAATGATCACACACCTCCTGGGAGAATGTTATAGTTCACACCTCCTCTTCACCTGTTTCCTCGCTCTCACTCACTCAATCCTTTTTTCTGTCCGTCGAGGTTTGGTATCTTCATCCAAAGATGCAGGTGTGAAGTGTGTTGTAAGTCAAAACCACATTTTCTGCTCCCAAAATAAACTATTATTCAAATGTTATCATAATTTATCATCATCAGAAAGGCTGATCATTACTTTTCTCAGAAATTCATAATTTGTCAAAGCCATTCAGCTGCACTGATCATTTGTTAATAGAAATGCATGAGTGCACATACAGAAAGCATTCTTTCTCTTTGAAAACAGGAGACGGAGAATTTCAGGAATGTGGCGTCTAATTCCTCAGTTGGTTTTTATGTATCATTGATCTGCCGCCTCTCTGATGTTCCCTTTGAAAATACTGATTGAACCAAGCCGATCTGGTGGCCGAAAACTGTAAGGATTGGTTATTGGACTGTGAAGGATTCAGTGCTGACGAGGTCTCACTGGGTCATACAGGGGCAAAGTCAGACCTCCAGTGCTGATGATCAGCAAGCTGTCAATTTCGGTCTGCTCTTCAATTTCAGGCATGTAGTAAAGATCACTGTCACTGTATCTCCCTCCCTCCTTCCTTCAGGCCTCTCCTGCACTGTGCAAAGACATTGGATCCTGTCCTTAAAGCTAAGCACTTGAGGATGAAGTTTTCTGAAGCCCAAACTGCTCGTGTGATTACAGACAGATCGATACCTTGTGGTGTCCCCGGCCAGCTCACCCTGCTGGCACAGGAAATGATGCGATTCATCCGGCTCTGACATTGACAGGCCCGAGAGAGGCGACAGCTTCACTTACTAGAAAAATGCTCTCCATTAGCTCGGCTGGGTGGCTCTGCCCTGTCATTGTTATGCTAGCAAGGCTGTGACATTTGTGTTACGTGGATGGCAAATGCCTTTCTAATCATCAGCTTGCAGCACAATTTGAATTTTCATCAACTTTGATGGACAGCTCCTGAAGAATTATCATCAAGAAAATGAAATCTTCCCTGACCCTAAATGCCATGGCTGCTGCCACTCCCTGACGGTGTCCCACAGTGCTGGGGACAAAAGCTGTAGACGGTCGCACAGCGTCTCCCCCCGGGCTGCTGCCCTTTAGCTGTTGTGCTGCAGCTCAGAGGTTAAACCTCATGACTTTTCTCATATTTGTGGAGAGGCCTGGTGATAGGCCACATCCTTCCTCAGACCCTGACAACACAGACCCTGTGCCCAGGATGTGGTACTTATTCATGTCAGAGAACAGCAGCACTTTGGGGCACATGTTGTTTTTTTTTTTATGGCTGAGCCAGCGTCTCTTAAACCCAAGCACTTGTATTGACCCACCTCCCATCTCGCTCCTCTCTCCCTCTCATCCCCCACTGTTTCCTTGTTTGAAACAATATAGCCTGCCTGTTGTTATTGATTCCAGAAGATTGGGCCCCGGTAAGTGCTCCTTTGAGTCTGGTGTTATATTAAGCAATTGTTCCAACAGCAGATGACAGGGCTGGGAAGGTTTTGGCTGGCTCTAATAGGCCTGGTATTACCCGTGTGTTAATTGATTAGGCAGCAGAAGGAGGGAGGAATTGGATGCACTAAGAATTCAAGGCTAAGCAGCTGATAAATAAACTTTTACTCGGAAAATTCACTTACATAATATGACAAAATAGTGTGGCAGCTAAATGTAGTCCTTTTTATACTTTTGATATGCCTCATACCTTCATAATCATGAAAGCACAAGATAACAACAAGCATGACTGTGAATGGTCATGTAAGCAATGCTGATCTGAAAGTTTACTAGTCCTGTTCTTAAGGCAGATCCATTTGAATTTTGTTGGCATTAGTGAAGCTATACTTTATCTGCTTGGCCCTGCGGAGTGTAATGCTAAAGCGTCTGAGCTGCACAGTCAGTAGCCAGGCATTGTCAGCAGTACAAGTGCAGTATTGCATGGAGGGCTTTTATGGAAGCCACCCGAAGTAAATGCTCCATTCATCCTGTCTGTCTGCACTGGCCTCCATCTCCTCCTCTGTCACATACATGATTAAGACCAGCTTGAAGCATTTATCACAAGGCCAAAACATGTGGGGGGTGGAGTTCAAGCAAAAGGAAACAGAGCCCACCTCGCTTTTTGTTTATCTAACATCCAAACGTCTCTCACTTTTCTGACTTGTCAGTAAAACGTTGACAGTAAAATCCCCCCTCAGTTCTCCTGTCAGAGCTGCACAATGCTTCAGCTCGATGTCTGTGGAAGTGATGACATTATTTTGACAGCCATAATGCATTATGCATCTAATTCCATTAGCAGTGAGTGGTCATCAGTTGTTTTCAATGAATTCATTGTGTGTGTGTGTGTGTGTGTGTGTGTGTGTTTATTTTTGGTCAAGTGAATCCCATTAGATTCCATTTCCAATAACAGCATGTTCTGCTGCCGTTGCATTTAAGGAGAAAAGGTAATTTGCTAATGGCATGGCCCTTATTAGAAAGCAATTATTATTAATTACCAGTGGGTGATACAAGAGCGGATTTAGTCCTTAAAGCCCACAGTTTTTCTGCCAGTGTGGCCAGTGTGTGTGCATATTTGTGTGTGTGTCCATGCTTTCTCAGAGATGATTGCCAGCCCCACACCATCGCCCTCACCTCCCACTGGCCTGCTGCCAAGCAGCGACATTGTCATTATCAGTGTGCCAGAGGGCTGGGTAAATGTCATTATTGTAGCTTGTGGATTTCTCTGGGGAATCAGCAGCTACCCGATTAATTTCTCTAACAGCCCGGGAAATATTTGTTGCATCACCAGCCCGATTCACGGCAAACATCTATCGCTGCTATGCAATTAACGACATAGATCATTTACATAGTCACAGAGCTAATTTTCATAATGTTCCCTTTATTGTCAGAGGAAGAAATTAACCCAGGAATTTATTTACACACCCACTGCAAATGGTAACAGTGTGCTAATTGGCTGTTAGATGATTAATAAGCTTATAGCACATGCTAATGAATGGTGCACTCACTGTTTCAGAGGTGCTCCAGCACTGTGCTTGTGTTTTGGCAGCTTAATTAGACGAATAATTATGTACTTGTTGCTTTCGCTTTCAGGCAAATACCATCAAACATTAAAAAAGATTAAACTGGCTCACATCTCTATGAGCTTGTGTTGGTTCTCTATGTTCTGTTTTGTTATAAATGGCCATATTGCGTCAAGGCTTTGATTTGTTAGCACCCAATTGTGTCTCTAAAGTAACACTGTGTTATAGCATAGGCCACCATTCAGAAAATTGGTGCAGTAAATACAATACAATACAAATAGTAAATAATGAAGACATTTGTGAATATAGCCAATAAATGAAATAAGTGTTCTTTTCATTATTGCATAATTTTGTATGTAAAAAAGCTAAATCACTAAAAACACATTTTAGCCTGTGCAATTTGCTGATAGCACTTGAAGGACCAGCAAGAGACATCTACCGCTCTAATCCCTAAAACTTTTTAAATGTTTCAATTTGTTAATACAGTGATAACTCTTAAATTATGCCTCAGTTATTTAGAAGGAATCATGAAGTGGAGACCAAATACTATCTGATGACAAGGCTGAGTTTGTCTCCAGAGACTTCCCTTCATTGACTGTATAATACTGTTGTGTAACCGTGTTTAACATGTTGTTGGCTTGTTGGTTGCAAGGGGAGGATGGCAAAAAAGCACAGTTTTTTTCTGTTTAAAGTTATGTTGTTTTTTCAAAACATAAAGCAGTACTTTGTAGATAATTACTGCAGTTTGCAGCTTTCCTTACATGAGACAATTTGGAACAGCTCTGGCTTTTAGAATTCACTTGGTGGTTTTGTTTTCCATCTGCTCCAGCTAGAATAGAAGTCAGTGGTTGTCTGTGGTGGTGAATCCTCTGGGAAAGCTATGAATATTTTATGTAAATCCTCCTTTTTATCACTGACACGGCTCAGAGCAGCAATCCTCATTGATCTGGTGTTATAATCACAGATTAAAAGAACTCTCCCCAAACAATTCCGTGATTAAAGCCCTGTTTATATGCTCTGCTCATGTCCAAGTGAGATTCACACACAGGCATTGAAGAAAGCCCCCGTAGGATAAGCAGAGCTGGGAACACACTGTCTTTAATGTGGCTCCCACTGGCTATTGTGAACCCCAAGTCTCTGGATCTGTTTCAACTCATTAGCTCCAAAACTTGGCCTGACTCTAACATGTCATGCTTATGAATTGAATCCAGAGAAATAAGGAGATACAACGGAACTTTTTTCAGGATATTCAACATGTATTTAGTGTGGATCAGTATGTATGTATGTATGTATGTATGTACAGTACAGTACAGAAAGACGAGCTCTAATCTTAAATTAATTTACAACTGCACAAAAAGGTTAATTTGTGATATATTTTCCTGCATCTAGTTTCAATTTAAATTATAGCGTACATTTTTTGTATGTATGTATATTATGTATGTATGCATGTATGTATGTATGTATGTATGTATGTATGTCGGTCTGTATGTACGTGTGTATGTGTGTCAGAGATGTTCACAAGTCATTTTTTGGAAGTCCAAGTCGAGTCTCAAGTCTTTGAGGGGCAAGTTCAAGTCAAGTCTCAAGTCTCTGGCCACCTGATCTGTCCCTAACACTGTATTGTTAAATCTTATGAATTAATGTCCTGTAGCTACCATCCATACAGTACAGTATCAAAATCAGTTGTAGGATAACTTTATGGGGTCTACTTAACACATCCCTCTAGCCCTCGGACCTGGTGAAATATTAACCTAAGTCTGTCACATCATATGGATACAACTATAAAGATACAATTTGCCTGTTCCCAGCATTAGCTGGGAACAGGCAAATTGCGATGGTTAGCTTGTTACCTGTGACGATATATGCTAAATGTAACGTCTCTTTCACTCAAAAAAATGTCTAATGTCGAAGTGGAAATTAAGAGAATGGTGGCAGTACCACACCAGTTACAGAACAACATGCATCTCAGTGTCAGTCCAAATTACCCACAATAAGAAGTTTGAACTCACTGATGTAATGCCATTTATTTTCTAAGTGAAACTGAGTCCAGCGCGAGGGAGATCCGTCTCAGAGGAGGAGAGGTTAGTGAGGCCAGCGTCTCCACAGCAGGTGACAGTGCGCACGGATCCACTGCGCCACGCATGGATGAAATAATGAAATAGTAAATAGGACTACAGTAACAGAAATATGTGCAGAATTAAGACAGTCAAGACGGCCCAGTGTTTGGTGGGCCGGGTACACTTTGTTCACTTAATAGCCTACAAACCACAGGATCAATTACGCATCACATGAGTTTGCCCACCCGACACAGCGTTTGTTCCTGGGGAGATGGATCCGTGCGTCCCACCTCCTGTGTGCGCCATGGATGTCTGAGCCTCAGCAACCACTAACTATAAAGATACAATTTGCTTGTTCCCAGCATTAGCACAACACTTTGCAATGGTTAGCTTGTTACCTGTGACGATATATGCTAAATGTAACATCTCTTTCACATTAGCAAGTGACTGACCTATTTGGGTGCGTTTTGAGATGCCTGATGAAGTTTGCTGTTGTTGATCCAGCATCATTTATCTTGATGCCACACACCTTGCATGTAGCTGTTCGATTACTGCCACACAAGTTATTGAAAGCAAAACTAATGACAAAAGGCACAACTCCGAGAAGACTTGGTGTCGCCGTCCTCATTGCATTTTTTGATATGTGAGTGCGCGCACATAAGGCATAGCGCATGCGTTACGTTGCACATTATGGCAGAGGGCAGTGGACGTGCAGCTCGTCATACGTTTCCCCAACGTATATGCGCCAATAAAAGAAAATAGAAATACATCAATAAATTTAGATTTAAAAAGCAATAATTGCATGAAAACAGGTTGTTGACGAAGCTCAAGTCTGAAGTCTTTTGGGTCAAGTCGCAAGTCAAGTCTGAAGTTAGCTGTTTGTGCGACTTAAGTGCGACTCGAGTCCGAGTCTCCGAGTCCAGGTCCCCATCTCTGGTGTGTGTGTGTGTGTGTGTGTGTGTGTGTGTGTGTGTGTGTGTGTGTGTGTGTGTGTGTGTGTGTGTGTGTGTGTATTGTCAGGATCTGTCGCAAGGTAGGCAAGGCTTGGACCCAGATGCAGTTTACAGAGATTTATTAATGGACAAGCAAACACTTACTGGAAGCAATAATCCATAGAGCTAGGAAATCCACGACAGGGATAATGACAGGGAACTCAAATACACACAGAACGCACAGCAAACATCACGAGCAACAGAACGTAAGAATCCGACAAGAGTACAAGGGAAACACAGAGACTAAATACACAGGGTAACGAACACTAACAAGGTACAGGTTATACAACAGGTGGAAGCAATCAGGGCGGGGCAGAACAAATAAAAACAGGCGGGAAAACACAAGACAGGAAGTAACACAGACAAGACAGGGAGCAAAACAGACTACTACAAAATAAAACAGGAAACAGACACTAACAAACGTGACATGTATGTATGTATGTATGTATGTATGTATGTATGTATGGTGCAGGAAAACAAACTCTAATCTTAAATTAATTTACAAATGCACAAAAAGTTTAATTCGTGATATATTTTCCTGCATCTAGTTTCAATTCAAATTATAGCGTACATTTTTTTCGGCTTTCTCTGATATATTACCTTTTTTTGTTTTCCATCTGCTCCAGATAGAATAGAAGTCAGTGGTTGTCTGTGGTGGTAATTCCTCTGGGAAAGCTATGATACTGGCTCCTTCTGCAGAGACGGATAAATACCTAAACTGCAAGCCAATGGTATTTCAATGGGCTCTTGGCCTCCTGTCAAAACCTCCATTTGTGAGCTTTAAATGATTGGTGAATTTCATCTTAATTACAACAAGGACGAGCCAAGCCCAGAGTTCATTCTCATCTTGTTCAGTTTGCCAATTATGGATGTGGCTGGCAACGCGGTGGCTTCCACCTCTCATTTCTCAAACCCACATTGTCCCCTGAGCAGAGAAGATTGGTGCGTGCCCAGCGTCCCACTGCTGTGCTCAAAATGAAGCAGATGAGATTACTCTGTGTGCATGAAGACGGTTTCACCCAATATCAGCTTCAAGTCTGCCCTATGCATACTAATCATATGGATATGTTCTTTCATACGAACTAGCTCTCACCTTCATTAGTGGCTAGAAGGAAACATCGTTTTTTCATGCGATTGATATTCCAGAGAAGTTTACCAAGAGACTTCTGAGACTGTGACAAAGCTAGACTCACTAGCTTCTCCTTCACAGGTCTGTCTGTACTGAAGAATATGCTCGCTGTAGAGCACATTAATATATGAGAAATCAGGACAATGAGGGGTATTCTTCACTCATGTTTTCCCATATCAGATTACATTTGCTTTCTTCATGCATGTGCTAAAGATAATCTGTTCCATTGCTCAGAGTTATGATTATCCTGGTGGCAAGGACAGAAAGATAGAGAGGCTATAGCAGCCTCAAGTAATTAAATTAGCCCTGAATGGCTAATTGGATCAATTTGGAAGGCAGACACTGTCAAGGATAAGAGTAATCATCTATGCAGTAGCAATCTTTTATTGCCCAGACACGTCTTGTAAAAAGACAAGGTGTGATCCCGAAGGTTAATGTAATTACTGTCCAATTCTCTCACTCACTGTGCACAATAATGCTAATTAATCTAAGATCTCTGGACTATAATGAAGCGCGACAAGCCAGGTAATGCTGATTATAGTATTTAGGACATGAGTGAATATTCTCTGATATTTCCTCATCCCAGGCTCGGTGATGATGCTACAATTAGACCTCTCATTTCTCACACTTTTACAAGACTATTATTAAGTTAATAAGACTACTGGCTTCAAAGCATTCAATCTACTGCAAAGTCAGTATATTTTGTTCTCATCTGCATGGTGTTTTAGTATGATAGTCATGCATTTTACCCCAATAAAGCAATGATTTACATTTCATCCAAGTCGAGCTCTCCAGGCTCAGCGAGGTGTAAAGCAATGTAATGAGAGAGAGACTTGGCTTTTGAACAGAGCATTCATATTCATTAGCAGCAGACATTAACATATGATGCCCGTGACAGATCTGTGATGCATGTTTTATGAATGTAGTTAATGGCACGCTGACAGCACGGCAGGCCATAAAAGACCAGAGAAATCCACCAAATGAAAGCCACAGAGTAGTGGGACGATTATTGATTCTCCCCTGTGTCCTATTGATCTCTGACGTTTTCATCTGGCACAGAGCTGCTAATCTGCTGTGTATCAGAGAGACACCCACAGTGCAGCCCATTGACTCTTCTATCAATAGCCACAAAGCTGGATATCATTAAATCCTCATCACTTTGTTTCCCCCGGCCAGCCGCCACAGACGACTGAGCACTCTGCGTGACCTCTGAATAACCACTGTCCACTGGCTTGTTTATGGGCCCAGCTTCTGGTGTGTGACATTTACTGCCTCTTTTTTAATAGGCCAGTGTAACAGCTCTGCTGTACACAGAAATGATATTGACCACTGCCTCAAAGTGTGTGACTGGAAACGTTTTTTTCCCATCAAGTGAGCACATATAGTAGGTCATCCACCGACAACGGAAAATACACTTAAGCTTCGTTAGCAAACATGAGCTGCATCTTTCTATTTGTCATTAGGGCAAATGTTAGAAATGCATTACAAGCTTATTGAAAACGAGTCTGCATGTTTTACAGAATTTGGGTAAATTCTTTAGGGGCCTTTGTTGGATAGGACAGCTGGAGACAGGAAAGGGGTGGAGAGAAGGGGGTGGCATGCAGCAAAGGGCCACAGTTAGGAATCGAACTCGGGCCGCTGCGGTAACGACTGAGCTTTAGTACATGGGGCGCACACTCAACCAGGTGATCTACCAGGGCGACCTAATTTGGGTTAATTTAAAGTGGCACTTCACTGATCTTACACATCAAGATTAGTTTGCGGGTCACGGATAGTGAAAACAGTTGAATAATGTCTGGAGCGTCCCAGTATGAGAAAATAACTCTGATGATGTCATAGTGACGTCATTAGGGTTATCTAGGCATGGGCATGGAGACAAATTTATAACAAAAAGCCTGCGTCTCAAACCGGAGGTGTGGCGTTCAAAAGACATGGTTGTTTACCAGTCAGGGAGGGTCAATGAAAGATCCTCTACTAAAGATAGAGCATTTCAAGCAGCGCCAATGGTATGAAACGGTACACACTTCCTGCCTCCTAAATGGGCGTGGCTTCATTTGAAAGTGTAGTGAACGTCGTATGGATGAATAAAAAGTTATATTTGTGTAATTTATTAATCTTTTCTTTTGCTAACATTAGCTATGTACACAATACCATGGTGGCAGTGGTTCCTAAAAGGCAAGAGAGACTCATCAGCAGGGCGACACCAATGAGAAACATATTTCAGTGCTGTCAGTACAGGAGGAGCTACCCTCCCCCAGCGCGTGGAGCGCCAGGGGGCAAGGACGGGTGATGTGGGGATCGATGGTGCTTAAGGTGTGAGGGTGACAAGGACAGGTGCAGGGGAGTGCCCCACCACGGTCCATTAGAGACGGAGACTCCCTGCTGAGAGCAGACAGCATGATAAACAGCTTCATCTCTGATAATAGTGTGGCTGATCAATAGCCTGTCCGCCCGCTGTCCCTAAGGGACGCGCTGGAGCCGCAGCTACGACAGCTGACCCCCAGGTCGTGTGTGTGTGTGTGTGTGTGTGTGTGTGTGTGTGTGTGTGTGTGTGTGTGTGTGTGTGTGTGTGTGTGGTGAAGGGTGGTTTGGTAGAAAACTATCACTGAATCAGATGGAGCATCACTTTGCCCTTTTGACCTTTCTGCCTAACCTTATCTTCATAGTGTAATAGAATCAACCAAGCATATCCAATTAGTATCTGCATGTCCTTCACTTAAGCTCTAATGGATTATTCATAGTAGTACATAGGAGACATTTTCACATCCTCCCCTGTCATTCTCACTGACTCACTTTCTTCCAGCTGCCTCTGTCCTGCCCTCTTCTTTCTTTTTGAGAATTTATCCCATTGTGCCCAGAGTGTACGGATGGGTGATAGTTACTCCTATAGAAGTAGAGCTAAAACGATAAGTTGATCAATTAATCTGCAATTATTCTAATAATTGATTCATTTTGTCATGTTTTAAACAACAGTGCCAAACATTATCTAGTTACAGCCTCTCAAACGTGAGGTTTTGCTTCTTTTCTTTTTTTTTTTGTGATAGTGAATTAAATATATTTGTATAATATGTATATATATTTATAGTTTTGGACTGTTGGTTGGTTAAACAACACATTTGAGATTTGTTTTCTATTTTCTGACATTTTATAGAATAAATGAAAAATAATCATCAGATTAATTGATAATTAAAATAATTATTAGTTTTAGCCTTAATTATAACTATGATACATAGGACAGAAGAACATAACATGTAGAGACACTGATTTCTAAATGTGAATTTCTACATTAATGGAAAGCATATACTTATGTACTGTACTTAATTTCAATTTTGTGTAACTTTACACTTCTGTATATTGTACTTTTTACTCCACAGTATTTATTTGATAGCTGTACATGTTACTTTAGAGACTTAACAACCCAATAATATATAAAGTAATAAAGATTAACTACACCTCAACCAGATAGAGTCTTGGAAATGGGACTTTCTGCTCATAAGGTACCTTTGTGGCATTGCTGATTTTTTAAGTAAAACACCAACATTTTCTTTATACTTTAACAAAATCTTCACTCACAGTTCAGTAAAAGTGCTGAAGGTTGTAAATTGTTAAGCAGTGGTTGCTTCAGGGTCCTCGCTGTGACTATGATGGAATATGAGGGATTAGTCCTACAGTGCAACAATGAGGGATTATAGAAATAAATATCTGAGACTGGAGCAGTGGGTACAATGGGTTTCTGACAACCTTTGACCTGTTGTGGTTGAAATACAACCACTTTAATCACTATAACACTGATCTGAACCAAGATTTTCAAGATATTATTGAATTTCAGAAATCAAATGATCTATGTGGTTTAGTGGCATTGTAATGGAATATAAAAATGTCTCTGTCTGTTGCACAGAAACACAATTAAATTTTTATATTCATTATTATTTTTTTCTATCTGAGTAGTACAAATACATTAATTTTGCCAGTTTGTCAGGACTAACTAATTTATTTATTGTCACAATGAAACGGAGCATAACAATGTTTTGACGTGCAAAAACCTGGCAAGTTTATAGACTCATAAAAAATTGCACGCTTTTGGATAAAAGCAAGTATTTGAAAGTAGAAAGAAGAGGAAGCAATAGTGTGTCAGCAAGTGGTTGCAGCCCTGCATCAGTAGGTGGATGTGGAAAAAATAACATGAGCTGAAGCACACACACACACACACACACACACACACACACACACACACACACACACACACACACTGTAGTGTTGTCACTCACTGAGTCAAGACCACATGTGTGCTCTGAAGTCCTTTCCTCTCAACGTGCCTGCGTTATCTCACAGCTACAGTTGTGGCTTCAATGGCGGTGAGACATCCTGACATGGAAAGTGAGACTCCATATCTTGAGCAACCCCACAAGCCATAAACCACAGGCAGCAGCTTCTGCAGCCCAGCTTGCTGTGACTTCAAACACTAACAAGCTGGAATAACATTTTGCTTGGGGTGGCTTCCCTTGACGGCTCCCAGCTGCTGGCAAGCTGATGGAAGAAAGACAAGATTTATTACAGGCCTTGTCGCATTTGGATAAAACCTAACCACATCGTATAGAAACTGTGGGATCACAGAATGTGTCATTACTGCTTTTTTTCTCTGTAGATCAGCACAAGATCCGGGGTGGAATCAATCCCTTGGAAAATCAATTTCCATGTCTGAGCTTGCGTCCTGCTGTCGCTGGTTCTTGAAAGCTGTGGTGGAATTAAATTGAAATTTGAGGTTGCTAGAGAATTGCTTTAAAACCTGCTTCAATTTAAATGAAACTATGAAGCCAGAATGAAATTCAGTAGAGTTGAATCTTCACACTGTAAGATAAACCATCCTACATACCGGTAGGTTCCGCTTTCATGGTTTGTTAAGATCTGTTTTACACTGTGTCGGATGTTGTGCTATTTCACAACAGGAAATGTGAGGTGATGACAAACCCACGATCTAACCCAAAAACACCCTCTCTGTGGGACTACAGGAATACAGATGGAACGACAAAGTGCAGATATGTGGAAGTCTGGATTTGAAAGATGTATACATATTGGCCCAAGGACATCGGTGAATTGTCTACGCTGAATCACCCTCTTAGGAATGAACGTTAAATACACAGAAGGATACTTACCTTAACTCAACACAGGTCTGAACAGATCATGCTGTCACAGTTCTCAGTGTTACTTCATACCTCTAAGACAAGGAAGTGAAGACACAAGTGAGCAATGCAAGTTTCACCACAGAAAAACAAGAAGTGGGTTGAAAGTATATGAGGAGCTTTTCAGTTACAAGAGGAGCTTGTGAGCTGTCATCGCTGCTGTTGAAAGGTCAAGTAGTGTGTGTGTGTGTGTGTGTGTGTGTGTGTGTGTGCGTGCGTGCGCGCGCATGCGCATGCATGCATTCTGTGTCTGCATATGGTAGGACATCAGCTCTGCTCGGCTGCAAACACTCCAGCAGAGCAAATCTATCACAGATGCACCAACAGACAAGCGTCTCAGGGCTGGGAGATGATATGACACTCTAACCCTGCCTCCATATTGCCATATTGTTTTCCACACGTATTCTGCTTTACCTTCTCTACCCTGACTTCAATGTGTAATTCAATACCGCAGTGGATCAAATTACATTAGAGGCCATAGCTGCAAATGTCTAGTTTAAATAGCACGCTGGCTTGTTTTGATTTTAATAAAATTATAATTTCAGTGGTTTGTTTAAAACATAACAACGGGAGTTGATTGTTGCATGATACGTGCTGTTTATCCTCCTGAGAAATGGAGATGAGAAGACACTAGGACCACCCACCTCGACTTGAATATGAGGCAGGCAGACTGCGGCCGCAAAGCAACGAGCCCTCTCTAACCAGATAAATCTCTGCTTTCATGAACCACATGAGAAGGGTTTACATCTGCAAAACATTTCAGACAACGTTTGGACTTAGTGCAACTTACAATTTAAACATCAGAGAGCTGTGAAGAGGTGGAAATTAGGGATTTGGGTCTGTGTGATGGAAAGTTGTGTGGTTACACAAAACAGGATGAATGAAGGACGGTTATTCATCTGAGCTGGGTGGATTAAACAGGACACCTGCCTCAGCACCCAGTCTGTCTGTCTGTCTGTCTGTCTGTCTGTCTGTCTGTCTGTCTGTCTGCCTGTCATCAATAAATCGTTGTCTGTATTTCTCTCAGACAGGCTAAATTAAGTTAAGAAATAGAAGTTGATCTTGGTGTGTGTTTTTTTCTTTCTACATTATTTTTATTCATAACTGCAAGTCAGGCTGCATTGCACTTAAAATAACAAAGGAGCAGAAGCAGCACTCGCGGTTCTGTGATTGTATTGATTTTGATAGCTGGCCCTAGTGTTTGTGTGGCTTGGGGCGTATTTTATTGAGAGCAGTAAAATAACAAAGGAGATGGGCTGGAAGTTCTCTATGTATACCAATCAGAATTTATAAATTGCTCCATTACCTTTATTTCCCTTGGTTACTCTGGGAACATTAGCAATTATTCTCTCATGGGCTTGGCTCATAAAACTAATAATCTGGTGATTTAGTGCCTCGTGGCACGGTGCACCCAGTCTAGCCCACTCTAATCCATTCATCTTGCCACCTATTAGTTTTATTTTGGAGGGACAAATTGCTTTCCAAGAGAAAATGGGTCAATAGGTGTCCTCTATTAGAAATTGCTAACAATGTAACTGTTTTTTTTTATGTGCATATGTTTGGTAGAGTGGCGCAGGCTGATTATCATTCTATTTGCATACTGGGAGGTTGCCTCAATTATCTTTCTTGGGCTGCATGACAAATTGCAAATAGCCAAGGTTATATATGCAATGCTTAATTTATTCTGTATTTGCTTCTGTGCAAGTCTGTGTGTATCGGTCTGTATGAGTTTGTGTGCATACTTGCATGTGTATGTGAACATCTACGTGTGCTGCAAAATGATGTCAACATTGTTCTAGTTCTTTTTTTTTTTCTCTCAGTGTGTGATCATGGAGATGGATGTCAGGGCCTGTGAGCCGAGAGGACTTCAGATGCATGGTGGCTCCATCCCACTGTTCCATTAGCGGCTCCCCAGGGAGAAAGAGACCTGGAATCTGGAGAGACAGACCCAGATTAGCTCATAAATCACCACCCTGGGGACCGAGGCAAAACAGTGACATCATCACTCTGAGACCTTCTGTCCTGTGATCCGGCTGACGGTGCAGTCCAACAGCAGTCGCTTTCAGCTGATATGAGTTGGCAGCAGACTGTGTTACAACACATTCCACCCAAAACTGCCACAGCTAGTTAACATCTGTATTACTTTACTAAGTTTGTCATTTCAGTGACTCAATCTGTTTATTTTGTCTTTGCAGCAAAGTTAAAGTTTATTTTTCCATGTAGAAATGAACCAGCCATTGCAATGCACATAAAAAACATTAGATATGCCTGATTGTGATTGATAGTATCACACAAACATACATTCTCATCCTGTCGCAGTACAAATCCTGCAGTGTTTCTGCTGCTACTCAGTGGCTGCCGCTGGCTGTGAAGTAGCTGTTTGTGAGGCCCAGTGTGTAGTCGCGTCTGTAATAAGGCCTGTGGATCCCTCCCTCCCACATACACACACTCAGAGGTCTGTGGTCACACAGCTGGCCCCGTCTGGCCAACCACTCCAACCTCACCACTTCCCCTCTCTGGGTGGGATGACAGACGCAGGGAGCAGGGAGAAAAGAAGGAAGGGGGATGGCCTCCCATTGGTCACTCCCCAGATGTGGGCTGTCTGTCTGTCTGTCTGGCTGGAATGTGCTGTACATACAGTAGACGGATAGAGAGACATTTAGACAAACAGGGAGGGTGTGTTTATGTATCCTAAAATGAACCTCTCACACTCACATGGCACCCTTGTGGCCCCTGGACCACAGAGGGCCTATCCCACGTCATCTGGTCGGTTTTCCTCCTGTCCGGACACACACCTCCACACAGCTGTAATACAGATATTTATCCAAAGTGAGGCATGCTGTCCACTAATATCACTATCACTGCACACAGTGTGCAGCTGACAGCGAAAACAAATGCTATGGGGTGAACGTTTTGGACTAAATGGAAGTTGACAGTTTTAATTCCGGTTCTTTTGGGGACTCACTTTAACTGGCTGAGAGGAGCCGTCTCCCACAGTACACTCCAGTCCTGCTTTGTTAGTCCATGAAGGGTGGAGGGGATGCATTTGTCACATGAGGGGAGTCATCACGGTTCCCCGGCGGCCGTCTCTGTCCCCAACAGGCTCTGCTGATGTAATCTGCCAGACTAAAACTTACATTTACACAGGATCCACAGATGAGATAAGAGGCCCCAAGGCTGGCTTATCTGCTGCTATCAGAAGAGAGGAGCCGAGCCAACTTTCCTTCTCTCTCTCTCCCCACTGTGTCCTACAGCCCTGTTTCTCTGTCAGACTGCAGCAGATTTGTGTAATGACATCAGAGGGAGACTGAGGCCTGGCGACAGTGGCCCAAAGGCGCCCGAATCGTAAACCTAATTGTTGGCTGTCGCAAGTTAACTACATAGCAAATTTCCACATTCTCCCTGTGCTGCTTTAGTATTTGAACGGCGGCAAACTGGGAATAGTGATTTTAAACAGCTTTTGTCATTTGTAAGCAGCTTCTGTAGCCTATATGTGGGGTTGCATGTTGTTCAGATGTATTTATACAGATTATTTAAGTATTTCAGTACAAGAAGTTGCTATACCTTTATTTCTGCATCAGTATATCTATATCGCCTTTGCTCAGCTTGTTGCATGCTTAACTTTGCCTTGTAGTGAAGTTTTGGGAACATGAGGACAGGTTACTAGGACATAATGAGGGAAATGATGTGCACATTTATGAAGGATATTTGCCTTCTTTGCCTGAGGAGCCATTATAATGATGTGTAGGCTGCTTTGGTTACACAGCCATAGTCACTGCACGCAACCACAGTACCTCTGCCGGAGGCACCCACTCTGCCACCACATTCAAAAATACTGTTTGGCCCAGCCAATCAGCTGGCTCCACAGCCCAGGGTTAAGCGGCTTCCCGACCTCAAAGCAAGGGGTCAATGTGGAGGAAAAACATCACACAAGAGCCACAATTGCAGCCCTCAAACATGAAAAGTCTCTTTTTATTTCTGACAGGGATCCCACTTTTAATGGCCGGGTCTATGTGCTGCATAAACAAACAGTGAGGCTTGGTCTGTGCAGGCAGCCAACAGCGGTGGCTTTGGTGGTGAGCTGGATTACAGGCTACGATGGAGCTGTGGTTAAGATGGCACACACTGAGCTCCACTCAGACTCTGTGACAGTCAATCGAGCTCTCTCCCACTTTGTAACAGCAGTGGTGACTGCAACATTTCCAGATGTCAGAGCTGTGGCTTCTACAGGAGCCAATCCACACTGTAGGCTCAGTTAGGTGTAAAATATTTCTTGCATCTGCTGTTTTAATATAAACTCATACACTGACTGTGTGTGTGTGTGTGTGTGTGTGTGTGTGTGTGTGTGTGTGTGTGTGTGTGTATACGTATATGTTTAAATCATACACCTTATCACCTATATCACCTATATCACTGTTTCCCCCCCTGTAGGAATAGATGTATTGTTCATCTTAAAAGAAAGCCTCCATTTTTGAGTAAGTCAGCTTTTAAGAGGATTTGTAATACTGTATAAACTTTAAATGCAAAGTCAGGAGTTCCCTGTATACAATATCATTATATCTAATCCCCCTCGTCATAGCTCCTGCTTGTGTCTATGTTTGTGTGCTGCTGCTGCTGCTGCTCTGATGAATCTGTCTTTTCTCCTCCCATTCCTGCTGCAGCGCCTCCTCTTTCCAACACTGCTAATGATAGTAAGTTTAATTAGTGCCAGCAGATCCCCCCACTAACTGTAACTTCATTAACCGCTGTCAACAGGCCAAGCAACGTTACACATAAACACGGCTCATTATGACTCTGCCCTATCTTTTGTCTCCTCCCTGCTCCAGAATCCCATACTATTTATCTCTATCTCTCTCTCTCTCTCTCTCTCTCTCTCTCTACATATACATATATAAATCTCACACCATAATGAGGATCCTCCAGTTGGGATGGATGAGAAGCTGTAAGGTCATTTTTCACAGACTGTGAAGCAGCAAAAGCATGCAAAACCCAGGCTTTTGTTTTAGTTTCCCATTAAAAGGTGGAAACAGCTGTGATGTGGTGTGTGTTTCGTGTGGAAAATCCTGGTTTTGGTGGTTATTATCCAAACAGTAAAGTGATGGTTCATATCAAATGAGTCTTAATCATGAGACCGTAAACTGGAGTCAATCAGGCTATTGAATACATGGTGGAACCTGGGTGGAACCCATATGAAATCCATCTCATATTGATTTATTCTCTGATCCATAAATTTAAAGCATATATCACTACTAACTTTACAGCTCACATCTAAATGCATTGATTGACCCCTGCACAATCTTTAGCAACAAGATCAAATTTCTGTGATCTGTGATGTTTAGTATAGGTTTATGCATCCCTAACAGTTAGTAACATTGTGCCAGTAAATCTTAGCCCACGGAGTGATTTATGGACTGCAGAGGGTGAGCTTTCATGTCTTCATTTTCTTTTCTGGAGAGCTGTGTATATGACATTTAAATGTGATCATTTGTCTGGTCAATTATCCTCCATCCTTACTCTTTGGCTGGCATTGTGCAGTGTATCAGCACTGTTTGACTGCTGATAGAGAGATAACCCCAAGCCTGGTTAGATTCCTGACAGGCGCGGCTTGTCAGTCTGTGGTTCTGAAACCTCCCTAATCAAAAAATCTCTTGGAGCGAGCCGGTGGATTCTGCAAGGGTGAGCATCATCAAAGCCTTTCATGTTCCCTGGCTAAAGGGAGAGAGAGAGAGAGTGAGAGAGAGAGAGAGAGAGAGAGAGAGAGAGAGAGAAAGCTTCAGCAGGTACACTGTGCTCTTTGTTTACCCTTTCTCTTACCAATCTGGTGCACAGATGGCCAACAATTATTTCTCTGTGTGTGCATTGCCGCTGGCATGCCACCATCTTTTCAGAGATTGGTGTAATCCTTTATTATTTATGATTGTCTGGGATTTTTGGATCAAGATTGAATACAATCTGTTGAATAACTGAAAGAAGCAGGAGGCAGCAGTGTGGAATGAAATGCAAACAAAGAGAGTGGAAATGGAGAAGTCAGGGCATCCATAATGAAGATGTGATGCTCACTGTTAGAAGAACTGCTCCTGAATCCAGCACACTTTAATCCCATTAACACTGACTAAATATACCATTTGTTTTAAGCTTGCCAGTGGTGGTGTTTATGCTAATAGCCTGGTCGCTCCAGGCGATTTCAGAAGACGTTTGGAGGGCACTGGCTAATAATTAGATTTAATAAGGAAGTCAATTTCTATCCTCATTTGAAATAAAAATAAGAGGCTTAGTCTCTCGTAAGACAGGCATTAATTCGTTGATTTGCTCTCGCTTTCTCTCTCAGGGCTTCTGTCTCCATAATTCTTTAACCCGTTTGTGTGCTTGTTAAGGGAACAAAAATACACTGATAGCAATATTCTGGGGACCATACACACCAACATGATCAATCACTCTGATCATATGTTAATGATCTACTGATTCCCAAATTACTTACTGTAATGAAGGCTGCAGAAAAGTGAACAGTGGTGGAACGTAACTAAGTACATTTACTTAAGTACAAATTTTAGGTACTTGTACTACAGTATTTCAATTATCTGCTACTTTGTACTTTACTACATTTGTGTGTCAGCTGCCAATTAAGAATTTACATCCAAACCAAATGATCAGTTTAAAAGATATGGTGCATTGTTTGTTACCAATTAAACTACCAACAGTATTTAAAATAAACCAACTGCAACAGCTTTTGCTGATAATACTGAATTAATACAAAACCATCTGGGAAGTTTTTTTTAGTTTAACTGCTAACAACTCAAAGACATCGGAAACATAGCAATGGGTCCCAACTACACGCTGCTTTTTTGTAAGAACTCACAAGCCAGTAAGGTTGGGAACCTTTTTAACTTTAACAACACATTATATTTATAAACTAAACTAATCCAATGCTTTTAAGTTAACCCTACATGTGTAGGGTAACTACTAAGTAACTAGAGCTGTCAAATAAATGTAGTGAAGTAAAAAGTATACAGCACATAGCAATTTTTCCCATGGAAATGTTATGGAGTGGAAGTATAAAGTAGCATACAATGCATAGTATACTCAAGTAAGTAACTCAAAACTGCATTGTAGATGTAGTTAGTTATTTCACTACTGCTTAAGTACAGGTTGATTTAAATACCTCCTTCACCAATGATGCTGAAGTGAAGTGTTGTGGTGTAGATGTGGAGTTGATATACACTTCAGTATATAGGTGATACTGCCCTGACCTGTCCTGTACAGCAGAGCTCATCTTCCTGGTTGACTGCCAGGCTCATGAGCAGGGGTTCCAGCTGGAGGAGCTCTCTGATCTGCTGTCAGACGGCAGGCTCACTCTCTGCTGCCCTGATAACTTCCTGAGCTCACTATTATACTTCTCAACCGAGTCAAGCTTTTTTTCTTCTCCCCATCCCGTCGCTCTGTCTCTCTTTTTCAACTTAATAATGGAATCAAGTACCTCTCCAGAGCAAGCAGCATAGCTGGCTGCTGGTGAAGGAATCATTTTCGGAGCATGTGTCAGTCAGCAGGTATAGGAGCACTTGTGGAGTCAATTTGGCATGGAGGAGTGGAGCTATATTACTGTGTGCCAGGGAATATGAAATGCTCCTCAGTGAGGCAGAAGTGCTGAAATGCAGTATATGAGGAGAGAAGCTTGCGGTCTCATGAGGAGATTTCTGAGATACTACACAGATCACATTGTCATTATGAAGCTGGTTAAAGAGCTCTGCTACTATTCATTACACTCTGCGATAAATTCTTCCCAGCATTGACCTCTACAAAGTTTCTTCTTTACATTTCTCACCGTTGATGTTTTTTTCTCACCCGTACACGGTTACATCTCTGTTTGATGTCAGTGAACGTAATGTTCACCCTCATGAGACACTTCACAATTCACAGACTCTGACCTCAGAAGCGATTGCACTTTTCTTGCATGGGCTGTTACCTTGACAACACATTTTCTTTCAAGACAGTCATTACAGTCATGTGAAGTTATTCCCATGCCATGTGAATTTAATCATGGACTATAACTGAATTTAGGCCTAAAGAATCTTTTTAATCACATTAGCTATTTAGCAAACTGCATTACAGTAACACAATCTTTGTTGAGCAGCTCAAGGTCTTCTCAATCAACTGGTACAGCTTGACCCTCTGATCAGTTTAATGTTGAATCTTTTCATAGCATTTGTGTCCAGATGGAGACTGCCAGCGAGGAATAATTCAATGCACATTGCTACTAGCTGTGAGCCTGTAACAAGCTGTAATCTGCAGGTTGTTGTTAAAATAGAAATAATGCAGCTATACATTTCCTGAGCTGAGGGTCTGTTGAACAAGCTCTCTCACTGCAGGAATTCTGATTTTGGATTATGCAGTGTGAAAGGTGTGAATGAAATTTAGAAGGGCTATTGTGTGCCACCATCACCTCTCTGAAAGTATGCTGCCGTATTTAAGTGGATAAGAATATAACTGCCAGCCCTCCAGCTCTGCTGTGTGTGGTGGACACAGAACAATCAGTACAGAAAAATACTTTGCACATCTACAACGTAAGACAGGTGCGTCGGAGGGGGACAAGTAGGTCAAACGTTGCGGAAAAAAAACTCCCACACACTGTCTAACTTGCAAAAATATAGTTGAATATAAGTTTATATACGTTTCGGTACTAGACCATCTTTAGGCAAATGGTGTTACATCCTGAGAAGCCATCTTTTGTAGGAGGTGACAGTTTTTTGTGCACCAATTAACAACTTCCACATGAAATCATGCATAAGTGCATAACATTCATTCACATATCCATTACTATAGATAGAGCTTAACTACAAAACCTCTATAGCAACCATAATCATATTTATGATCATACCAGAGCAATCTATAGTACATGGATGTCGATTTCTAATGAATCCACACAACAAATTATGTAGAGCATTCATATTCAGGCACATTTCCAAAATCTGCTAGTACCTTATCCATTAATACAATAACACAGAACAATAACAGCATAGCAAGCAGTGGTGGAATGTAACTAAGTACATTTACTCAAGTACTGTACTTAAGTACAAATTTGAGGTACTTTACTTGAGTCTTTTCTTTTCATGCCACTTCCTACTTCTAGTCCACTCCATCTCAGAGGCAAATATTCTACTTTTTACTCCACTACATTAATCTGACAGCTTTAGTTAGTTACTTTACAAATGAATACTTTTTGCACACAAAAAACATGTAGTCTATAAAATACAATGTTTTATTATAAATTAAACTGCCTTACAATATACAGGCCGACAGTTTGCTACAGCTGACATGATTAGCTGATTAAACACTTGATTATCAGAACTGTTTTGATCGTTTCCAGTTTCTAAAATGAAATAATTTTTCTGCGTTGAGTACTTTTACTTTTACTACTTTAAGTACATTTTCCTGATGATTTCCTTAGATACTTTTACTTGAGTAACTTTTTTAATGCAGGACTTTTACTTGTAACAAGTAAACAGTATTTTTACAGTGTGGTATTGAATACTTCTTCCACCACTGATAGCAAGACAACAACTTTGTGTAGAAGGACGAGGCAGAACGAGGAGGAAGAGGTGTTGATGTATCAGCTGTGTGAGTCCTGCTGGTTCAGCACTGAGACGTGTTACAGATTGAACACAGAGCAGAGCTTCTGAGGCTTTCTGTGTTGTATAGTTTTACTTTACATCATCATATTCTTTACCTGCATGGACTCATTGTGCTAAATTAACACACTGATTTATATGACTAACTGTAGATGAGGACGTCATGGTTGCTAGCAACATGGATAGATTAACAAACACAGCACGGTTTTGATTGTTACCCTGAGCCTTTTTTTTAATTGTCATGTTAACTTTCTGGATGTCAACAATGTTCTGCACTTTTCATCATCACTTCATGTTACATTATTAACACACTATTATGTTTAGTATGTTAGCATGTTAAAGCACTTTCCCCAAACCAAATGATGACAATGATGAAATATTAACACATAATAATCTTGGCAGATATGCTTTCAAGACATATAATGTGTCTAATTTTGGTGTGTTATAATCGTACTGGCAGCATGCTTTGAATTGTAACAGTGACATGCAATAGGAACATGGAATATGTTGTGGAAAGGAGAACCTTTCCAACTATAAAATATTTTCGGCACATTTTTAAGACAACACCGTTTTCGGCTATGGCAAGAAATTGGTGTGAGATAATCCTCCAGGAAAGGGTTTACATGACATATTTCTGAAAGACATTGTGGCTTATTTACATGAAATAAGATGCCAAACAAGTAATTCAACTCTTTCCAGAAGTGAAAAATGAAAATATAAAAATACTTTAAAATTATTCTTGTGTTCTTTTGGAGGAAAAAATGTACCTAAATTCACTTGAGATTGACCTCTACTTGATCACACACACGCATAAAGCAAACTCTACCATGCATAGTTATATGTATTGTTATTAACGTCTAACTAACGTCGTGTATTTATGTTTATCAGTAAGGGATGGTTAGCAAAGAATATTATTTTCTGGCTTTATGTCCTCCTCAGCCGAGGGCTAAATACAGCAGATTCCTGCCAAAGACTTCTTTTTGTTTTGAGACACTCTTCATGTCTGCATTTTTCTCCTTTGATAAGGACTTTCATCCTGTTTTCATTGATTACTGCCTGATGAGTCATCCTGATAATACTGTACAGGCGATTCATCTTTCCACTCCACACTAGGCCCTTTGTTGCATGGTCTGTGTGTGTGTGTGTGTGTGTGTGTGTGTGTGTATGTTTGTGAATTTCTGCCTCCTGCCTGCGAATGACGTGGCTGCGACACATAGCATGTGTGTGTTGTTTGTGAATGTGCAGTATGTATGTGTGCATCTCCATGTAAACAACATGCCAGTACCCTGAAGTGTAAGTCACTGCAGTATACAAACCCAGCCTTTGCAGTAACAGGGCCCTTATTTTCTGCTTCATGAACAGGAAAGTGAACCTGCATGAGAGAGAAAAATGGCCAAGTGTTTTATTAACTGCAAGTCACAATAATGAGCCAACACTGTGTAATCTCCAAAAACATTGGTTGATGATAAATAGTTCCACCATATCGTTGATCTTTGCCTTGTTCTGCGGCTGCAAAACCTTGATTTCAAACAGTACCGATACCAATTTCTCTACAGAAATACATGCAGACTGTGACTGCTTGGACAATAAGCCTTGCCGTAATTCTTATGTGGAACAAGCAAAATATTTGCTCACTAGCTATATCTGAGCTATGTGGAAAGTGAGTTGCTCCTCAGTTCAAAGTGGCAGGAGGGAGGACAATCCATGCTCTGTCAAGATTAAGAGCCACCTCTGCAAATAGGCCAGTGTGTAATGCCTGAGGGTGGGAGTTTTACTGAGGCTGGGGTTTCCGTGTAAATAAACAGTGTGGGGGTCTCAGTAGGCGGAGGGCCCCCCTCTCCCTGGGGTTTGGCCCGGCCTTTTGTTGCCTTTAATCCAAGCACTCTCTATTGACAAGCATGAGGGGGTGCCTGGCTGAGATTAGCCCGCCAGCTCTTATGTGTGCTTGAGTTTCTCACAGACTGCCTCCATACTTTTGGAAATAACACAGTCATCCCACATCCTCAAGGTGGCTGACAAGAATGACAAGTAAGACCACAACTGGGCAATCTCAGACCTTAACATGACAAAATGACCTTAGCATTCTCAAAAAGCTACTGCTATACTAGCTGTGTGAAACATAGCTGGTTGTTTCACAATTTAGTCACTTTATAAAAGTCTTATAGAGACCACACTTTAAATTTGCTTTATCGATAAAACCATAATTAAATTCCATTTTGTATAAGATTACATGTTATAAATGTGTTGTGTACAGACTCCAAATGTCTTGCTAATTTAACAGCTTTGAATGTGTGTTATACATTAAAAGACTAGATAATTTAATTAGGCTGCTATTTTTATTCATCTGGCTGTTGTTTTCCTTATTTCACAGGCTTGTTATCACAGCCAAGAAATAACATACAACCGGTTTAAGTAGCTTTTTAAAAAACAAGAAGACAAGTGTCTTATTTTTGTGTGTTTGATTATGGAAGCACTACATCCCTGCATACAGCATAATAGTAGCTACGATTACTCTCAGGTTTAATGTTAGAACATTGGCCTTTGTGATAAACAGAACAGGTTCGATTGGCCATAAAAGGTAAAACAGAACCCTTTGTCTGCTACATAGGCCCATATGTAAAGAAAAACTACAGGTTGTAATGTTACAACTGTTTGCATGCTTCCTTTCTTCCTTTGTTTAATGTAGGCTCTCGTTACCACGTGGTGGTAACAGATTGTTTGAACTGGGGAGAAAAGCCATTCGAAGCTAATTAAGCAGCCATTCCAGGCTCTATTCACAGGCAGAGGACCGAGGAGCACAGGCATTTGTCAGCGCTTGACCCCGCGTGGTATTGATTGACAACGCTGCTCCGTGAATGACAGGCTCCACACTGCTGGGCCAATGGGAAGCCAGCAAGTAAGTGCACCGCGCTGCCATTGGACAAGAGGCCTTAAAGCTGCAGAGGAGTCCCACGTGGGGCAGAGTTGAACCTTCAAAACAAGGCGTAGAGGCTGCGCTCAGACATGGCTGATGTTCTTATCAGACAAAGGCAATCATCTCTTCTCTTCCCGCAGTACAACTATTACACAAATGCTGATAGGTTGGCTCGCGGATGTGTTGTGCAAGAACCACGAGCTATTTAAGGCTAAAAATGTATGTCGAGTCGGCCTCGTGGCTTTAATTTGGTGGATAGCGTCGATCGATTGGTCATTAGTGTGTCCTTCACGGTGTACATGTGTTGGGGGGAGTTTAACCCGCACGTTTCTGATTTTGGCTGGTAGTGTGGATGTTTCACAGTAACATTGTTTCACATTTTATAACCATGTATTACAAACAGGCTCCCACCTCCCCTCCTTTTTCCTTGTATGGGGATAACAATTCAAGAATGCTTGTTGCACCGCACACCTCCCTCCCGTCCCGCTGGTGGTCTCACCCAAAAAAAATTATCAACTTTATTTGGGCGGTAAAAAAAACACCCTGATGAAGCGCGGATGTGGAATTTGTGCTGTCTCTGTCAAATTTGGATATCATCGTCGGCACATCAATGCCTGCTGTTGTTGTTGTTGTACATGGGGGGACGGATGGATGATGCCTTGTGGATCCGCGGGATGATGTCATGTATCGTTGCACCCCACGTGGGGGCCGTCGCTCTCCGATAGGCAGATGTGGCCGTATTCCTTCCGAGTAATCCGATTGGACAGATAGGCGCTTTCACGGCAGTTCAGCCCTGCTGCCTGTGTGTGGCAACCGGGGTAAACTGGACAACTAGGGAAATGCGAGATTGCGGAGAGTACCATGCTACGCTTTTAAAGAATCTGCAATCTCTTCGAGTCGAAAGGCAGATTTTGGAAGCATATATTTTTTTTTCTTTTTGGGATTAACCAGCCACTAAAGGCGCACATTCCTCGGAGGTTCGCGGCTGATAATAGAGTAGTTTAATCGAGTCCGACCGCACCAAATTTTCTCCCAACTACTCCCCCATTCTGGCCGGGTGCGCTCCGGAGAGAGAGAGGATGCTTGTTTAGATCCGCGTCCACCACGTTTATATTAGGAGGGATTAAGCACATGAATTATAGCCTACCCTGTTTTTTCTTTAGGAACAAAAGTCGGACGGACGGCTAGGACGTACGCACGGGTATGTATTTCCCAGAGCTGTTGATTTCTTTTTCAGTTTCTTTGGGCGTACGCTCAACAGCGCACCGTTTCCATCGCTTTCCGCGGAGTCAAACAGTCGGTGGAAGCCAGCTGCTGGCGGTCGTGGCCTGCCTGGAGACGTCTAGAGCGGGGGGTTGGTCATTTGAGCAACATCAGTTAACATTAGAGTCACAAACAAACGAATTTGATGCAGGCATTTCAATTTGACGGCGAAAAAGTAGCGTCTTTATTTAGTCTACGCTGTGTTTGCAGTACTAGGCTATACATTGAGAGTTTTTTAATATAAATATATCGAGTCTATCGCTGACCATTGACCGAATAAGGTCAAGAAGGCAGAAGCGCAGGACTAGTGCTGCTTTTTGACATGGCTGTAACTGCCTGCAATGACTGAAACTAGTTTGGTGTTCTGACTACTTATTATACAACAACGTGCACTGTAGTTGTTGTTTTTTTCGTCTAAAGATTAAACCGCGTCGTTTTTCAACACAGGATTTTCACGACCTCCCCTGCCCCCCCACCCCAGCCTGCTGAGACCGGTGTGGCTGTGAGCACATTTCAACCATTTTGCCAAAGGACCTGTACACTGGAGAGATAAACAAAGGATACATTTCAAGATGTATCCACAAGGCCGACATCCGGTAAGAAGCGCTCCCTCTATACTTAGCCTTCTAGAGCTTACCTATTTATCTTACAACACTGATGTTGACATGGTTCCTGACTGTGTTCTAATCCTCTGAAATCTGCCCTGCAAAGCGTGTTCCACCCTTAATGCAGCTCATCAGATCTATATGGTTATATCACAATGCATTTATGCTACACCAAAACATGCACATAGTGGTAAATGGATGCAGATGGTTTGCATGCCTGGATGTATTTACTCATCCATACACTAACATATGACTCATGCTGAACATGGGGACAGGTGGTGGTTTTTATTCATTTTTGACATTAGATTTCATTTTCAGTGTGAAAGCCTATTCATGTTGTGTTATTAGCTTCTGGAAGTGTGAAATAGACCCACCTCTCTGGTGTGGTAATGTCTTACTTACCGCAGAGAGGAGATATTATCTAGAAAGTAGTCTAATGTGAGAACTTTCATCTCCCTTCAGCAGCACAATGCAGAAAAAAATGAAACTTTCTCTTATGACTGGACTGATGTGATTATTACAACCTTTTCTTTCAGGCTCCACATCAGCCCGGTCAGCCTGGCTTCAAATTCACCGTAGCAGAGTCTTGTGACAGGATTAAAGATGAATTTCAGTTCCTGCAAGCCCAGTATCACAGGTAATGATTAGAAAGTATATCACCAAAGTATGACAGTGTCAGCGTGTACTCTATCAAATAATAAAGGTTTAAGGCTAATATTTGGTTGTTAAATGAAATATGCATAAATGAAAAAAGACAGCTTTTTTTATCATCTGTACACCGTTGTTAAGTGTGAGTGAGTTATTGAAGTGATAGAGACGCCTGAAATTGACACCTTGTCTTCTATTTTAGTCTTAAGGTGGAGTATGACAAACTGGCCAATGAGAAGACAGAGATGCAGCGCCACTATGTCATGGTAAGATTATGTTACAATAAGGAGCAATTATGGTTCCAAATTGCAAGGCTTGTTGGAGATCTAGTTGGGGTGGAGCGAGACAGGCTATTGTGATCACCTGTGTGGTGGTTAGGGCGGGTTGAGTGTCAGGTACAGGCCTGTGAAAGGCCCCCGGGGGGTTTGATGTAGCTGGTTGTTATGGAGGAGCTCTTCCTGACAGACAGGAGGCAGTGGGCTGAGGCTCCATTAAAGCGCGCCCCTGATCTCCAAGGGTCGACTGCAGTGTTGCCCTCTGTGTGTGCTGATCTGATTATTCTCCTAGGAAACTCCACGCTCAGACATATGCATGGCCATAAATTAGGTGTGAGCTGATGGTGGAGGGCCAGAGCGGTGTGTGGGAAAATGCACCACAGCAAACAAAATGGAGGACGTGGAACCTGCTGCAGCTTTTTTTGCACTATGTTGACCTTAGTTTCTGGGTAAACCTAAGTTATTAGCTTTTATTTTAGCAGCCTTTTAGACAAACACAGGCATGCTTATGATGCAGGAACTTAGCTCAGACACAACGCAATCATGAGGTTATTCTGTGGCGGTGTACTCTGTTGTCTCAGGTCAACACACCTCGGATGACTTAAACCAATACATGCAGGCTTAAGTTAAACATTCTTTTCACAGGAAAACAACATGTCAGCCTGACAGGGAGGAGGTTAGGTAAACATGTAGGGAAGTATCCCACAGCCAGCACTGGGTGTCAGGTTACGCTACGGCTGTGGGGCTCTGATCTCAGACAGAATGGCTCTCTTGTTTGAGAGTAATTTTCGAAGAAGCTAATGGACTGAATAATGCATTGGCCTCATCAAATAGACGCTGACTGGAAAGCCATTTCTGCCCTGGCTGCCACTTGTGGGATCCACGGATTACATTTCAGCCAGACAGACTGACCTGGCTTGAAATATCAAGAGTGTTGAGCAATCGCGTTATGATAAGTAAATAGACATCCTGGAGATCTGAGGGCTTAAGATGGTGATCAATAAATCTAACCCTTTCTTCTCTGTGCCCACACTATAAACAACAAAATATCGATTTATTGGCTGTTACTGCTGAAATAACTCCTTTCTTGTCTGATCTTAGTTTATCATGTTTTCCAGCAGAAACTGGATTGTATTTAGGTGTTCAATCATAATGTTCATTTCCCTTTGAGATCATTTGGTGATGTTATTAGTGTTGTGATCAATTAAAATATTGATTTGTGGCTATATACAGTATTTTAGTCACATTATAATGATGATTATAAATACTGAAAAACAAAAGCTACATTTATAAGAATTTTAAAGTAATTGCATACATATATTAAATGATGCCACAACATGATTGTAAATGAGTATATTTTGACTTCATTAATCACAATCAAATCTTTGCTTTCATTTCAGTATTATGAGATGTCCTATGGACTGAACATAGAGATGCACAAACAGGTATGTACCATGATGTTCCTCATACTTTTCAGCTCAGTGGTTTTCCACAGAGTCAGGGGATGTCAGACCCAGGAGGAGCCACTCGTAAGTTGTGAACTGAACTGAGCATCAGTAATTACAGGCTGTAAACAGACTGATCTACTGCACAAAAACAAGGCAATACAATTGGACAATTGTACCACCACTTGTACAATTGCATGGGCAGTTTTTACATGTTTTGGTCAGTGGTGTAAAGCCTGGATTTGCCTCAGCCTTTTGATAAGATTAAAGATAGACTTTGGCAGGCTTGGCCTTTGACTTAATGATTAAAGAGAGAGGATTGCTGATGGGTCAGTTTTTCTTTTTAAGATTAACAATAATTACAAGAGAGGTGCAAAAGTCCTTTAGTCACTTATTGTGCCCTTAGCTTTATCAAAAGCTCCTATCTTCTGCTCTACATATCAGTCACACTGATGCATGCAGAGATAAAGAATATACCAATGAGTAATCCAGAAATTCCCATGCTGCTCTAAAACCAGTGAGGTTGTTTCCTCTCCCGCAACAGCCTAGCCTGGTTAATGAAAGCGTTGGGAGGCATGGCGGATTGGTGTGGTAGGGTGATCCATCAGTGTCTGGGCCTTGTGTCACACTGCCACATGTCTGTCAGGGCTCGGCCCGCTCTGATAGCTTCTGTCAGGCACTTATCGCCAACCAGAGGAAAGAGGAGGGGGATGGGAGCTGGAGACGAGTTGGGAGAATAGAGCTGGGGGAGGGGTAACAGCCCAGCTCTGTGTAAACAGGTTAATCGACTGATCCATTTTAGCGCCTGACTTTTATCAGGAACCTCAACAGAGCCGATTGAAGCACTTGAATAATTCATCAGTGGGGCCCTAACCTGCTGAACGGCGTGTTTGTGAGCAAACAGTGTGGGCCCCGTCCATGCAGCTCCCCCCGCTTACAGCTCAGGCAGGGGAGGAGGAGAAGATGGGGAGTGGTTAACAGGCAGGGTTGGGATGGATTATTGGATGCACATATGAATATTATTTTCCTGCCAGGAGATTTATTCCACAGTGAGGAAATCCATTCCTCTAACTATGCCTTTTTCATTACAGTGCAGGGACATAATTCAGATTTCAGAACACACGCACCGGCACAGCTCAGATGGACTGATGTGGCAGTGTCATCTGATCCCTCTCTATCAGCCGTGACAGTATGTAGATGCAAACGGCTAATTTCTGCTGTGTGATGTCAGCCAGTAATTAACATCATCTGGTGCTTGTTTCCAAGAGCTGCTCAGGGTTTGGGTTTTGGATGTTGCTGAGGCTCAATCATATTTGGCTGTTACCTGTAGTCATATCACAGACACGAGACACATGGCTGCAGGAATCATTTGCTAAGTAGCAAACTATCTGCCATACCCAGGGCCAAAACAAACTTGGTCAGCCAGTGGACTGTCTGCAGTGTTCATACTAAAGAGGCGTGCAGTGAAAAGTGGTGGGAGAAACTGTGGCTGTCAATGCTTCCATATCCCCAATCTGTCATGTGGGACTGGACTGGAGTGTAATAATTACAGGGTGTGAACTGTTAAGTGTCAGGTCCACTTGTATAAACAGAACATTATTGTATTTTAAGATATGGCATGATGAAGAAGGTTATGGTTTTATGCTGTTTTTGTAAGAATAAGTTTGTTTTAAGTTCACAGGCATCCTTTACCCAAGATAATCACTGCTGCAGCTCACAAGGTTAATCATAGTAATGACTCATGCATCCATTTAGGCAGGCGTTGGGCCTTACTCAGATCAATACAGATAACTTCAAATGCCAATTAGAAATGTATTCTGTACTTGCTTCACATTAAGCCTCTGAGGCTTTGTTTAACATTTCGATTTAGAAGAAACGTGTCATTTTCTGGCTTAGATGAGCCATAGTGAAGTGCTAGTCTAATTTTCTTCCTACTAGAAAAATCAGGAAACAGGCGATGCTGTCATATGGGACAAATTGGAGGCCCTCTAAATCTGACTAGTCAAGTATTGTTTATAGATGGATCATGTGTGACCAGAGCCACCAGTAGTTTTCCCTCTGTATTTAATACTCAATCAGTGTCTCAACTCTGTTTTTTCCACTGCTGATAGCAACAGGTGAATACCTTTCTGCACACCATTGACAAGCCAGCCTGAGAGGGCTCGTAAAGTGGTGCTTCACAGGTCCGAGTACCTGTAATTGTGTAGCAGCCGTGCAAAGCCGGCCTCTCAAGGGCCAAGCTGTCATCTACTTAAAGTGACAACAGCCCCATTTTTATCTGCCAGCAGAACAAAAAAAATCCTCCCAGCACTGCACTGTATGTATTCTGACAGCAGTGGCGAGCTGAGTTGATGCCTTTTCCATTTTTTCTGATTCTGATTTCTGATTCTGTATTTGCATGTTGTGTTGTGAGAGTGTAGAGGCTGCCAGTTGTTTAGGGAGCAGTGGATCAGCCACCTCCTGACCTCTCCCAGCCAGCTGTCACCATGACACTAAGCTACAGAGGAATGGACTGTGCGCTCAAGGCCTTTTCACAAATCCTGTCAAATGTTCGACTGCTATTGACATGGCTTATCTCAACAAACATGGATTATACAGGCTCTGTAGCTTTTCAACCATTTCTGAGGGCGTTCTTGAGCTCTTGCTAGAGCACTTACGACATTGCATTAATATTAATGCTGACAAAACCTTTATCTAACCCTCTCATTGCTTTATTGGTTGTAGGTCACATATATTGTGTGCCCGAGGAGGCTGAAGTTCAGTCTCTTCCTTTTCTGCAGACAGTAATCAAGTTCTAATCAGTGTTGTCTTATGGACTATTGTACTTTCTGTAACACATGCTACCATATATTTGTTTCACATTATTGCCTCTGATCTCAGGCTTTACTCTGTCTCATCTGATATTTCATCTTCAGCTTGTTGTCTGTCCTGTTGGCTTGCCCGGCTAAGTGGCTATCCATGTTGCAGCTAGGGTCAGCAGGTCTCGTTCAGTTGGACATTACTCTCCAATCTCTCTGGCTCTGCTCAGAGGTAATACGTCTGGCTGCCAAAACTGCCTGGCATTTCTGCCATGTGTAATAAATAAGCTGGCGGTCTGCAAAGTACATTGTGTGTGCTGCTCCAAATGAAAAATCGAGAAAATCCCTGTGATGTGTTTGTGTTCCGCAGTGGCCTTGTGTTGAACTGCAGCTCATAAATTCCATAGATGATGTAGCTTTGGCACTGTTATTTTTCTGCTCCCAGTGCAGAGCTTGAACCTGAGAGTCTCATCTCCCATCCCTGGAAGAAGAGGAAGGCAGAACAAGCCTGTGCAGTGTTTTTACAGGGTAGGGGGGTGTATCACACCCACTCTGCACACCTCCCATTGCTCTTTTTATCCACCATTCATTTGCTACGTTCATGTGATCGACAGGCTGAAAATTCAATTTAATGACCTGCCTCCAAGCACGTAATATGATTTTAAAGCCTGTTACGGTCAAGCAGAGGTGCCATTTGCATAATGATCCCAGCAAGATAGGGCTGCAACCGTTGCCATGGTAGTTGGTAGACAAGCAGAAGAATGGAGGCAAGGATCTGTGGATGGATGGGAGGTTGGGAGGGTGGTGGGCTGGGCAGCTGATTGCAGTGAGAAATGACCCAGGCGTCTTGGAAGGACTGCACACTGCACTCTTAATGTTTACAGGCTGGTAGTTGTCTTCTAATGGTATTGATCATAGATTTGAGGTGTGTTACCCTCGAGGTCATTATGGTTTATAACCTTTGCTCAAACTGCAGTTATAACCCTTCAATGTAAATTGCCCACACTGTCACATGTAAGTAAACAATGCAGTCCAGTTCATGGGCCTCACTTCCTGGGGTGTGGTTGTGTGGTTTAACTCTGAGGTTAACTGCAGGACAGCAGAGTTGCAGATGAGGGGAAGGAGGGCAGAGTGAGAGAGGATCCTCTCAACACAGCAGCACTCTGCCTGCTCATATCCGTTTAGCATGGAGTGCACTCTCAGCACAGCTGTGCTCCATCCCCCTGGGCTCTCCTAATGTTTTAAATATTTCAAATGTCAATATCACGCTGTTTAGAGGATGTTGAGTCAAGCAGTTCTGATTGCCGCAGTAATTGACTTAATCGGTGTAAACATTAAAGGCGGGGTTATATGAAGTCACTGTCTGTTTCATACTTTACCATCTCATTTTGCTCCTCTTTTGTTTTCCAGACGGAGATTGCCAAACGGCTCAATGCGATTTTAGCTCAAATTATGCCTTTCCTGTCACAAGAGGTGAGTTTTGAATGTTGCTCTCCAACAGCGTCACAATTTAGTACTAAAATAAAGTTGCTTATTGTTGCCTGTATTCTAAAGATACTACTTCAAAACATGTTTCAGTTTAAGCAATTTCGAGTAATTGTGTGTGACGTTTGCCCTCACTTTTAAAATTGCAGCAGCACTATGAATATTAAGTGTGAAATTCTCTGATAAGTGAGTGTGGGTGTGTGATAGATGTTGGCATGCCCCAATCATCCTTTGTAAATGTCTTCCCACAGCACCAACAGCAGGTTGCTCAGGCAGTGGAGCGGGCTAAGCAGGTGACTATGACTGAGCTGAATGCTATCATCGGGGTACGTGGACTTCCCAATCTGCCGCTCACCGTGTGTATACCCCCTTTTAATTAACCTATTAATACTTTTCTATGTAAATGTCTTTATGCACCAACTAGTAGTCTGAACTGTTAATAGAATAGAATGTGATGCACCACCCGCTAAAGTTACAGTGCTGAATCAAATGTGTTAATATATATTTGTCCTATTCAGTTCTATATTCTTCACCAAAATATTCAAACTATATACTATATGTAGCTCTCAAGAGCCGGTCTGTTGCTCCAACTTTGGTCTCGGCGGCATCTTCACTGCCTTGTTGTGTGTTTATAAATGCGAGCCTGAGAGCTCTTGAGATCCCCTTCGCAGCCTGTATTGCTTTAATTGGCTAAGGTTTTAACGAGGAGCCTCATCCCTCACTGCTGACCTGGATAGCGGTGGGAATTAAAAGGCTGAAGGTGAGCAGAACACAGCCAGCGCTGCAGGCTAGCTGAGACAGCGCAGACAGCAGTCAGCCATCACAGCTCTGCTGCACAGTTCTGTTTGCACACCGCAGCACTGAGCTGTGATGTGTGGTGTTCATCACTGCTTCAAAACCCCATCTGCTCCTCATTGATCAGCTGTACTCACCCTGCCCTCCTGAAACAGAAGTGATTGGTGTCACCCTCGATACAAAACTCAGGCTGTCAGTGGTCTTATTACTACAGTTGAATCTTGCAGAGTCTTTAGCATGCATAAGAGGCTGGCTCAAAAAGCAGACTTGATGACTGGAGGCACATATTGGAATTCAATTAATGCCCCCTTGGTGACCTTTGTTTCCAGTATAATTGCTCCCTAGAATTTGTCTGACGAGGTGTCTTGAGGTGATGGAGAGCTGCTGGTTTTTTATCTGTTGGACTAAAGCAGATGCTTTATTACACTTTCACCAAAGCGAAGCAGCTGCAAGCTGCAGATGTTCGTAAGAAAAGCTAATTTAATTTGTAGCTCCTTCCTGTATATGTGATTTTTACATTTGGAACAATATAATGCTGGAATATTTCTGTGCCTGTCTGAGTCTTTCACTGTGGCTCTCTGTTGGTCTTTGGCTATAATTTAAAATTAGTATAATTTAAAAGTCTACATTTTATAAAATATTGGATGAGCCCATTAATGACTTTAGTATATGGTCCTATTTGGCACCTGGCCTGTTTTATTAAACAGTCAGGCCTCCACCCAAGTCACGGCGGTTGCTCATGTCAGAGGAGGTGGAAATGTAGCTGCTGTATGTTTTACGAATACCTTTCCATTAGTTATTCATTGAGGAGAAGCTCTGTAGGCATGCCAAAAATCCTCATGCATATTGTAAAGCAAGGTGGGGTGAAAGAGTGTGCCAGGCAGGCAGGCAGCATCCAGGAGCCAGCTGCATGCCTTATTGATGGGGCTGAGGGCCATTGATAGGATGCATCTAGGGCAGCTGCTTACGTTGAGATGAACCTGACTGGTGATGGATCCTGTTTTGATTAGGAAACGCAAAATATTGAAGTCAGCCAAGAAGTAGTTCAGATAAGCCCACCTGTCTCCCAGCGACTGGCCATCTGGATAAACCCACACAATGGCTTTGTTTTTAAAAAGATGTAAAAGTAAAATATATTTATTTTGTCTGTAACACCATTCATTGCAGTATATAATAATGGAGAGAGGGCGTCTAGAGCAGCTGTTGCCCTGACCGTTTTCTGTCCTCCTTTTCAGCAGCAGCAAGCTGCCTACCCTGCTCTCATGGTCAGTGGCATCCAAATCCACACACATCTGTATGTGCCATACTGTTGTTAATTGACTTGGTGTGTGCACACATCTGGGCTCAAAGGGCTTGTGCATGTTGCATGGCACTTTTTCTGTGCTATGCGTTTCACTATAGTTAGTACACTAGAGATACACTACAAATACATTTGCTCAATTTTGCCTGTGTGTGTTTTTTTTTTTTGTAGCCCCACTCAGTCTGAGAAAAAAGGGGTAAAGAGTAGGTCTTTATCTTGGAATATTAAATTAGAGGAAATAGGCCAGACTCCTTTCTTTATTTATTATTGTCTTCATTTATGGCCCTCTAATGAGGGCTCTTGCTGATCAACCATGCATATTACCCATCAGTGCCTCATTAAACACAATGAGCGAGGATGGCTCTCCCCTGCCAGTGAACTGGCTCCTTAATTTCCCACATGGACACAATATTCTCTCTCTCTCTCTCTCTCTCTCTCTCTCTCTCTCTCTCTCTCTCTCTCTCTCTCATATATTGTGTCCTGGGTACATTTTGTAATTGGATTGACATCTGCCCAATGGAGCAAAGGACAAGGTTGCAAGTTTAAAACCTCGCTAGTTTCCAATCTAGTCTTCTCCACCTTCAGGGCAAATAACGTAGAAGCAATTAAAAAGACCCTCCAGATAGGATTTTGAGGACATGTTTTTGAAGTAGGTGCCCTTTGTAAGACCTACGACTGAATATCTTGTTTGAAAAAGTACATTTGAAAGCAAGTTCCCGCTAAGTTAATGTATTTTTAACTATGTGTTAGGCAAGCCCACCACATTGTACTGTGTGTAGTACCAACTGTCCCCTGTCATTACAAAGTGCCTAATATTCCTAAAATGGCCATAAATGGTCATTGATTGAAGTCTGTCTTGTAAAAGAGAGGAGGTGCGCGCTGTTACAGCAGCTAAATTATTCAGCTGGCTCGTAGACAGGTAATAAATTGCTGATGTTTTTATTGGTGTCTCAGCTAAGTATTATTTAACCTTGCTTTAAACTGCTTACTTCCATGCTGAGTGCCTTTTAACTCCCATCCATTTCCCCGTGCCTTTCAAATATTGATGGTGAATATTGGAGGGTTGACTGAGTGCCAGCATGGGACCCCTGGTCCTGGCTCCCACAGCAGCCTTCCACACACACACACACACACACACACACACACACACACACACACACACACACACACACACACACACACACACACACACACACACACACACACACACACACAAATACTTGGAGTGAGAGGGAAGGAGTGCCAGCTTCTGGCACTTAGTGTTCCCTCAGCCTCTTAAAGTATGGGTGTGCAAATGATTCATGTTCTGTTAATCCAGGAACATGACTATGAGAGGAGTAAATAGATGCTGGTTATGTTTTTGAAGTGTTTAAAAAGCAGGTAGTTGTTTAGCCCACAGGCTGACAGGTTCCTACACAGCATCATGTTCCTTAAGAGGATTGCTCAACTCAATGATGGCATAGGAGTGCTGTAGTGCTGCAGTATGATAAAGCGCTAGTTTACCTGATGTAAAATGATTCCTCTGCATTAAGCGCAGGTTAAATCATACTATGCTTTGTCATTTATGTAGTATTAAATGTTTTTCTTCCTTTTTTTTAACTCCTCATCATGCACTACTAACGTAGTGTGATGGATTGTCTTTGAGCGCTGTGTCTCATTCATTCATGCATTAGACGTGTTGAGCAGGTGATCATAACTTCTACTCTCCTCAGCACAGATCTAGGGCTTATGCCACCCTGGTCTGGTATGGAAATAGCACTGAGGGGGATTGCTGTCGGATCCTGACAGTAATAGATGTGTGAATGTGCTAATATCATCCAGGGTTTAACTGATCAGCTCCATGTTTAGTGTGTGGTTTCTCCTTGCCTTTTCCCTCTGACCCACTCGGTTTCTGTCTGTCTATCTCCTACTTACAGCAGCAGCAGCTCCAGGCACAGCACCTCTCCCATGCTGCTCATGGACCTCCGATCCAGCTGCCACCTCACCCCTCAGGCCTGCAGCCGCCTGGCATCCCCCCTGTGACAGGCTCCGGATCAGGCCTACTGGCACTAGGTGCCCTGGGCAGCCAAGCCCACCTCCCAGTAAAGGATGAGAAGAACCACCATGATCTCGAACACAGAGGTGAGTAATTGAGTTTAGGATTATTGCTATCCAATTGGGCATTAGCTGTTGCTTAACCAGTTTATTTAGAATAATTGAAATGTGTATTCATTTTAACATTATTGCATAGATGTTCAACAGGGGAAAACAATGTAGTGCGGAGTGCTTCTTACTCTCCAGAGCAGAATTGTATGGCCCTTAGGTGAGAAGCACATCCTGTCTGTTCACATTCTGTCTGGGTAATGAGCTGGTACATTCCCAGCCCATGACTGCATAAGCTATTCAACAGCTGCAACACACGTTGATAAGAGGGGCCTGGTGCCCTGCAGCTGATTCTCACACGTTCAGCCAGAAGCATCTATTATGATATGCTAACTGACATGTTTTTTCTCTTTGCTCCACTTGGTTTTCTCATCACCTCGGCCACCATTGTGATGTCTGCGATCCAGAGAACACGGTAAGTGTCCAAACCCACAACTATCTTTTGGTTGCAGGACTTGTTGGTTTCATCATTTATCACACTTTCATCTCCACCACAAATGTCAAGTAAAAATTCATGACAGCAGCATGCTGCTGTCATGAATGATTTCATGCAGATTTGTAATCTGCTTTCAATAAAATGATTAATTGGAAATGAGGCTTGGAATATAACTCCTGTGTGTTTAATCCAGAAGGGAAATGACTGGTATCATGCTGGAGAGATTAGAAGCCTTGTAATTTCATCACAATTAAAGAAAGACTTTGACTTCCCCTTCTTAAAGGATTTATTTGATCCCTTCTACTGTCTCCCTTGTGTACCAGCTCACTCTCCTCCTTGGCATGGGATGAATATTTATGAACACAAATGGAGAATTGTTTTCTTTTCTTTTTCTCCACCCCGTCTGGCTGGACCTGCTAAAGCGTTTTATTGGAATGGCTGCGATCTCTGATGGCTTGTGATGTGCCTGTGAGATTGTGTTTCTGTAGGCTGGGCCAGCTGAATGGGTGCAGTCATGTCTGAAGAAATGGAACTCCTGGGGCGATTAGCAGGCCTGTTTTGTTTCTCTGCTCTTGTCCCAGGTCATCTGATAGCAGAGTGGTGACTTTGGTTAATGAGTCACGCTAAGCATCTCTTTAAAGGTCAGCCATTATGCAGACAGTGGCCCTTTGCCTAGACTGCTAGTCTATCGGCCACTGTTCACTTCTCTGGGCTGCCACTGACTTAGTCCGTGTTGTTGCTTTGGTCTTCAGAAGAAGTGACTGAGGGAATCAGGAGAACTTGGCAGTTTACATTCAAATGGCAAACTCCTGCGAAAGCCGCTGGACACCTGCCTAGTTCCTCCCATTCTGTTGGCGTTTGGAGTGAGCTGTCCCAGCTTGTGTGGGCAGGCAGGCTCCATGAAGAAGCACCAGTCAGTCCCACGCTGCCGTGCCCACTGGCAGGATATAGATTCTCTTTATCAGAGCTCAAAGCCTGAGCTAACATGGTGCCCAAGCTCGCTGCGGCAATCAATGCCCTCTCTCTCTCTCTCTCTCTCTCTCTCTCTCTCTCTCTCTCTCTCTCTCTCACGCTTAGCCTGACTGACTGACTCCAGAGAAAAGGCCCTCTGTTCAGCCACAACACACTGCTCATGTCCGTGTGAGGCTGTTTGTTGTCCAGTTATGAGGAGGAGGGAGCCCAGCTCAGAAAACAAGCCCTCCTCCTTTCAGTTCAGATAACGGCCCATTCTGTTGTTTGGCCAGGGACAGGCTTGTGTGTGAGATTGGGCTTGACTGGTGTCAGGGTACTGCTTGGAGCTGGCCTACAGCTGCATTTTACGAGTCCACAGCATCCATAGTTGTGTGAATGGGGCATTTTTAGTGTTTGGATTGGCAAGGTGTGTTCTCTTTGAATTTGTAACGACTCACTGCTCTCTTTTATAATGAAACACAAAATGGTAAAGTATGTTTGGTTCTCTCCTTGCAGAATAACTCTGTATCCCCATCCGAAAGCTTACGCACAGCCAGTGAGAAGCACCGCAGCTCCTCTGACTACAGTTTGGACTCTAAGAAACGCAAAGTGGAGGAGAAGGACAGTATGAGCAGATATGTAAGTCATTAAAGGAATTGTTTGACATTTTGGGAAATAACACTAATTCCCTTTCTTGCCAAGATCAAGTTAAGAAGGTCGATATGACTCATGTCTCACCGTTAAATATGAAGCTACAACCAGGAGTTGGTTAGCTTAGCTTAGCTTAGTGAAAAGACTGGAGGCAACAGCTAGCCTGGCTCTGTTTTGAAGGTGAAAAAAACAGCACCTGTAAGCTCACTATTTAACAGCTTGTATCTCATTTGTCCGGACAACACCAAAGTGGAAAGACGACACATCGTAGTTTTATGGGTCGTTATGTGCAAGACAATTTTTGGCCGGAAACAGTGACTTTCCAGAGTCTCACGCTGGTTGCCTGGCAACCTCACTGTGACTCCAGGAAGTTATTGCTCCTTCAGGCTCATCCAACTCTCGGCAAGAATAAGTATATTTCCCAAAATCTTAACCCTGCTGTCTTCCTTGGGTCAAATTTTACCCACAAAGAGTTTCTGTATCACAAATTTGGTTTTCTTTCAACCAAATTGTCAAAAAAAAAACATGGCTGGTTCCATACAACACTCTTCACAAGTAAAATAAACGTTCATTGAATTTGGGTGTTTTATTCAATTTTATAGCATTTGAAAAAAAATTGATAAAAGAACGTTTAAAAAAGTGACAAGAGTCCGAAAAAGCTTTAAAAACTTTTTTTTTAAAAACAACAACAAAACCTTAAAAAAAAGTGCAGAAAAAATCGACAAAAAGCAACACAAACTTTGGGAAAAGTAACAAAAAAGTTGCAAAAAGTGACAAAAACATCTAGAAAAGCGACAAAAGTGTCACAAAAACATCAAATATTGAAAAAAAGGTTTACATTTTAAATTTTGACCCAGAAAAACAAAAAGTCGCATGGTCGACGGGAAGACAACACAAGGGTTAAAGTACTCCGTCGACCCTTTTCTGGTCAGACGTATTTCAAAGGTTTCATTAAAAAAAATGTTTTTTGTCAAGGTGACTAATTTGCTAATTACCTTTACAGGACAGTGATGGAGAGAAAAGTGATGACCTAGTGGTAGATGTGTCTAATGAGGTGAGCAGAACAGCATGTAATTGTAAATGCCATATTGATATGTACTGAGATAAAGCTGCAAGTCAAAATCTATTGCTGTGTTTCTCCAGGACCCTGCCACTCCGCGGGCAAGCCCTACCCACTCACCACCTGAGAATGGCATTGATAAGCCCCGCCCCCCAAAGAAGGACACACCCAACAGCCCTGCATCAGTGGCATCCTCTGGAAGCACCCCATCATCCAAGGCCAAGGAGCTCAGTCATGTAAGACACCAAGAGTTAAGAACAAACTAGGACAGAAAGGGTTTAAATGAGAATTGCAGAGAGAGCAAAGGGATATGTGCATATAAATCTAGGACGTTTTCTGCAGTGGATTAGGAATGGCTGTCGGTGCTTTAAGTGCATGACTAAACGTCAGGGATAATATTGTCCCGCATCAGGATCAGTCAGGTCTTCTCTGTTAATAGCTCAATGTATTTAACTCCTCCAGGATTTCCCCCCCCCTGTGCCTCACTAAAAGATTAAAACCAAAGCAGTAAGGGGATAAAAATGGCCCCATCTCCATTGTGGCCATAATAGGTTTTAGAATAAATAGCAGTTTATGGCTCTGCAGGACTATGAGGGTTGTCAGAATTAGATTGGATTAAGTACAGTTTGCTCTCAAATTGTCAGTCTGCACAGTGCCTGGTTTCCGGGATTGTGAATGTGTTTCCTCTCTCGTTCCCTCAACAGAATGACAAATCATCCACGCCTGGCCTCAAGTCCAACACCCCCACCCCCCGCAACGATGCCCCCACCCCTGGCACCAGCTCCACTCCTGGGCTCAGACCCATCCTGGGCAAACCACCAGGCATGGAGGCTCTTGGTTGGTACCGCTCTCTTTCCTCGCAAGCAACTGAGATAATCTTTTTTCCATCTTCTCCCAATGTACTGTTATGTCACATGCCAATATCCTTCTCCTGTCTTTATCCATAGCAGCCCCAGCTTTGCGTACCCCTCTGTCCATCGCAGGCTCCTACCCTACCCCCTTTGCCATGATGGGCCATCATGAAATGAATGGAGGCCTGACTAGTCCTAGTGTGTATGCTGGTCTGCACATCTCCCCTCAGATGAGTGCTGCAGCAGCTGCAGCCTATGGACGCTCCCCCATGGTAACACCCTTTCCTGCCCTTTTATGTAGCTGTATTTGGGATCACTCAAAAGCACTGCACATACTTAAAAGAATAGTTTGACATTTTGAGAAAGACACTCATTCTCTTTCTTGCCCAGAGTTAGATGAAGATCAATACCTCTCTGTATCTGTCTGCTAAAGGTTCCCTGTGGAGTTTTAGAGATGCGCTATGGAGCTAATTTTCTATAAGTGGGTCCCTGTTTTGTTTGTCTAATGCACGCACACAAGGATTTTTGTACTTACTTTTGGACGGAGCCAGGCTAGCTTTTTCACTGTTTCCAGTCTTTATGCTAAGCTAAGCTAACTGGCTTTAACGGACAGATATGACAGTGGTATCGATCTTCTCATCTAACTCTAGGCAAGAAAGCATATAAGCTTATTGCCAAACTATCCCTAGAAAAACATCATGTGGATCATTGGTGGTCAGTAACAAGTCTGTTATTCAAAAGTTTCCATCTTGTCATTTGTCAGGGGTTTGATCCTCACACCCACATGAGAGCTCCAGGCCTTCCAGCCAGCCTCACATCCATTTCTGGTGGCAAACCGTAAGTGTCTCACCAAATTGTTCTAGTCACACATTTAAAAAGAGAAACGGCAGTGATATAAAACACTAACACATGTCTTTTACATCAGGGCTTACTCCTTCCACGTCAGTGCAGACGGTCAGATGCAGCCTGTTCCCTTTCCGCCCGACGCTCTGATCGGCCCCGGTATTCCACGCCACGCCCGTCAGATCAACACGCTGAGCCACGGCGAGGTGGTGTGCGCTGTTACCATTAGCAACCCCACACGTCATGTCTACACTGGTGGCAAAGGCTGTGTCAAAATCTGGGACATCAGCCAACCTGGCAGCAAGAGCCCTGTGTCCCAACTGGACTGTCTGGTGAGCACCACTTATTCACGTTTCACTCATCGTCAACTTTTTTACACCGAGTTCTGTTTGTGTAGTTGTTTTGAAAGGTAATGAGCTGTATACACAAGATCATTCCATTCACAATGTTGAATGTATTGTTATACATGAGGACCACAACAGGCATTTCACATCTCAGTGGCAGTTATAGCAAATGAACTGGTACACAAATACAGCTGATGCTTTCACTCAGTGTTTGTGTAAACTACAAAGTACTTTTGGCAACAACAAAAGAAGAAAATAATAAACATCACATGACATTTTCAGATAATTTTATAGTTGGCTTGAAATTTGAACATCACAAAATAGATGTGTAAATGTAACAAGCTAAAAACTCAAAATATAGAAGCGTAGGTTTGATAACCTTAGCTTGGTTTATTATGACAGAAGGATTTCCATCCTCTTTCCCACTGGCTTGTTCCTAAATCTCTCTCTAGCTCCACTGACCTGAACATGTATTGATTTGCTTTGTCCTCTGTGCAACAGAACAGGGATAACTACATCCGCTCCTGTAAGCTGCTGCCTGATGGCCGCACATTGATCGTTGGAGGCGAGGCCAGCACATTGACCATCTGGGATCTGGCCTCTCAGACACCCCGCATCAAAGCTGAACTCACCTCCTCAGCCCCGGCATGCTATGCCTTGGCCATCAGCCCTGATGCCAAAGTCTGCTTCTCCTGCTGCAGTGATGGAAACATTGCAGTTTGGGACCTGCACAATCAGACTCTCGTTAGGTTGGAAGAAAACACTTATTCACACTGTGGGCTTTGGTCCCACAACAGGATTGCTGTTTTAAGCAGTTTTAAAAGTTGATGTCAATAAATGTTGGTATGCTTTCTGACTTTGATTGCAGACAGTTCCAGGGTCACACGGATGGTGCAAGCTGTATTGACATATCCCATGATGGCACTAAGCTGTGGACAGGTGGTCTTGACAACACTGTTCGCTCCTGGGATCTGAGGGAGGGTCGACAGCTGCAGCAGCATGATTTCACTTCACAGGTACAACCCGTAACATAGAAGAGACGGATAACATACACACACATCCACAGACTTACTGTAGAGGGCAGTTTCCTTTTAGCCCCAGAACTGTCAGTAATTACTTTTCTGTCTCGTTCCCAGATCTTCTCCTTGGGCTACTGTCCGACTGGAGAGTGGCTTGCTGTGGGCATGGAGAGCAGCAACGTGGAGGTGCTCCACCACTCAAAGCCTGACAAGTATCAGCTCCACCTGCACGAGAGCTGTGTCCTCTCCCTCAAGTTCGCCTACTGTGGTATGAACACACAGACCTAGAAAGAGGGAGAGTTGACTGTACTTATCTACAAAGGGGCGTTAGCCTGTCCTATTTTATTAAGTGCTAAAACTACAGTGTCCTTTGTACAGTCTGAATGCCTATTGTGTTTTGAAGGTTACCTGCTAATTCTTAATTTGAAAATTAAAACTTGAGGCCTGATTGCACGGTTTTCTTTGCAGGTAAATGGTTCGTAAGCACTGGGAAGGACAATCTGTTGAATGCTTGGAGGACTCCATATGGCGCCAGCATATTCCAGGTATGCAGATCAATACGCTCTGTCTGCAGCCAGTCCAAAAGTATGCACAGTTGTCTCTGAGAGGAAGGGCACAGCGACCGCTGTCTGACAGGACTCTCCTATCAGTGAAAACTGAACCTGAATTATTGACCTGACAAAGAAGTCTTTTCTGAGGGGCATCAGGCCAGAACTTGATGTCATTGCAATCTAATCTTGCCCTCTAGTCAGCTAATCTTCTCCACTTAACTTCAAATGTAGATGAGTTAACTGCCTCCAAGACTAACATGTTATTTTTATTTTTTTTTTAATCTTCAGTCCAAGGAATCCTCCTCTGTCCTGAGCTGTGACATCTCGACAGACGACAAGTATATTGTGACAGGCTCTGGTGACAAGAAGGCCACTGTGTATGAAGTGATCTACTAGAACAGACTGCTTTGGATTGGAGCATGCTCATGCTCAGGAACAGTAGACTCTTCCTCCATCTACCTTCCCTCACACAGACAGCATGGATGTTGCCTGCAGCCCCGGGGTGGATGGGCAGGGAGTTTGGCAGTGCCAGACTGAAGTGGACCTTGGTGCTGTCGTGGCCATGGATGCTGTGATCTTCGGCTCTGCCCTTCCTTCCTCACTCATGCAACTAACACTTGTACATCAAGTGCAGTTCCCCAAGGCACTAAGATGAAAATAATGTCTTGCTGTTTTTCTGTTTGTTGGATATTTCTTTTTTTATTCGTCCTTTTTAATGTGGAGATAAAGTTCCATGACACAACTAGAAGCGGCGCTTCGCTCTGGAGCTTCACCATGGAGGTCCTGTGAAAAGTGTACATAATGGAGTAATAAAAGGCCTTTTATAGATTTATATTTTGGTGTCCAGTTACGCTTGTGATGGTTCTTTCTTGTTCTCTCCGTGATTTTCTGTCCCCTCTGGGGATGGAAATTAGATTAGGACTTTGTAAGAGGATATTCTATTTCAGTTTTTTTCCCCTCCATTGCTTTTTTTATGTTCGTTGTCCAGAATGACCTTTTCGGAAATCTAATTTGGATTTTTTTTTCTCCCTGACAACGGCATTTTTCTTCGCTATTTGCTGTAACGCAGATGTTTGTCCCATGGATTTTAACAGTGGAGTATTCCGGAAAGGCCCTTTTTTCAGACTGGAAGAAGGAGAAAATCTTGGTTTGCAGTTACCCTTTGGCCCTGGTCAGCAGGGAATTCAACTTTATAATGAAGACCTATCACTAAACACTGGCTGCTTTCAATGACATTGGCAATGACAATGGATAACTATCAACCAGAGGACTTATGGGTTTTATGGTGAAGCAGCTGTGACTTCAGTTCAGTCTGTTGACTTGACTATTGTATGAATCTCAATTTCTCCACTCAGCAAAGTTTAGTCATCAGTCTAAGAGTTAATTATTGCCTCTCTCGTTTGACTGTGACTGATGTGCAAGACTTACATGGTTACCCATAAAGGTGGCCGGCAAAGCCATTACAACATTGACATTTTGGGTATGCTCTGTTTGCTTTCTTCAGTATTTCATAATGTTGAACTACAATCTTCTCATAGACAGGAATGGTCTCTGCATAAACACACATTAGACTGTGTAGCATACACATGTCATCATCCCTAAGGATTGTACAGTTGACAGTTGTTGATAAATCAAACTGTTTTTATATAAAAAATAAAAAAAAAAATAAAACATCTTGGCTGAATTTCTATAGTGCTGGTGCCTTGCTACTGATGCACGTTTTAAAGGAAAATTTTCATATTTTGAGAAATAAGCTTATTCACATTCTTGCCAAGAGTTGAGAATTATGAGATGAGAAGATTGACACTACTCCCATGGCTAGTGGTCAGCAAACAGTGTTGGGAGTAACGCAATTACAGTAATGTATTCCTTTTTGCTGTAACGCAGTAATATAACGCATTACTAATTACATTTCGGTAATATACTCGTTACAATCTCAGTAACGCGAGTTACAACGCATTTTAACGCAACATTTAGTGGTGCATTGGTTTTTTTAAGAATTCACCAACACCGCGACACGTTTCTTCACAGAAAGAAAAAAAAAAAAGCCGTATTATTTTCCTGTCGCTGTATTCGATGGTTGAGATGACTGCAGAGACAGATACATTTGCGAGATGGATATTATTTTCAGGAGTTATTACGCTGCGTTGAAGTGAGCTGTCCTGTTTCTGTTCCCGTGGTCGGAACCAGAGACGGTACGGACAGCATGTATGTCCCAACAGGTGACGGTACGTCAGCGGTTGACAGATATAAACATGTCGGGAATTAATGTTGAGGCTTGCTACACGTAAATATCATTGCATTTTTATCAGCCGTGGAGAGTAACTATGCCTGTAGTGTAATGGCTTCGAAAGACGACCAAAAGCGCTTGTCTTTTACTGTGACAATTTACTGTTCAATATGTTGCAGTTTTACAAACAAGAAAGTGGACAACTGGAGCCTGACGGACATGTTGCTTCCAAGGGGGTAAGCCTCTCCTCGGACCGCGAACCTCCTATGGCGCCATTTTAATGCTACAAAGCGATCACCCCCCGTTAGCATCCCATTGACTGCCATTCATTTGCGCCATTTTAATGCTACAAAGCGATCACCCCCCGTTAGCATCCCATTGACTGCCATTCATTTTGACGTCACTTTGACAGAGAATAACTTTACATCTGAAGCGTTTAAAGACTCTATTTGTCCATTGTTTACTTCTAAAGAAACACGACAATGTATAAAAGACTCCATTACCTTGTACCTCACGTTATGGCTCCGTAGCAGACGTTTTTGTAAAAATAGGCTAACGATTGTGTCATAACCACGCGACTTACTGTCGCATAGTAGAGGAATTACCGTATAGTACAGGAGAAGCGCGCAGGCAGTTTCGTCTCACATTAGCTGTTTAAGTGTAATTACTAATGTTAACTATCATTTTAGTGATCAATAATTAGCCTGTGCCTATGTTATCTCCTTACATATACCTACGCTCTCCGTCTCTGCAAGATTGGGAATGATTGAGATTTCTCTTGGCACAGCTACCAGAAGACTTACAACTTTCAGACACGTTGCTCACGGCACATTTACGTCGTCTCTCTCAGTTGGAGGCTGCGCAGTAACGCTCAGCGCTCACCGGAAAAGTGCTTCTAACGGCCTTCACTGGTCTCCGTCCAGAGCAACGGGATCTGTTGGTCCATTCTTATATACAGTCTATGGTTGCTTCTCAGTAAGCTAGCAAGAGTAGGCTACACAACAGACAACTTCCGTGTAGCCTACTTCAAAATAAAAGCACTTCCTGTGACGGTTCGCAGTAAAACTAAATTACTGTTAAATAAGGTTGTGTAGGCTACCTTTTCACAAATCAGCTGTAAATCAAGTACTGTAAATAATGTTAATAGTGAGTTTTAATCACACTATAGTTGAACATTTCCTTTAGAGTGTTTTAACCTAAACAACATGAATTTCTTATTGAAGTGCTATAAACAAACATTTTACAACAATGCCGTACTTTTAATTGAGTATTTTCATTTTCTCCTACTTGCCTATTATACGTTTTACTTATCTATTTTGTATAGCTTTAGTTACTTTGCATATTTATATTAATTATACAAAATATGAATAATCTATGATGTATTAAAGTGGATAAAGAGGAGACTTTATTGATCCGGTGGTGAAATTCACAAGCTAGCTGCCAAATCAAACTTCCCCTGTTATTTTGGTGAAAGTAACTCAAAAGTAATGCAAAAGTAGTGTAACGCATTACAATTCAGAGACAGTAATATTGTAATATAACTACTTACTCTCAAATGACAGTAACTAGTAATCTATAATGTATTACATTTTGGAAGTAACTTGCCCAACACTGTCAGCAAATAGGAAGCTACAGCCAGCAGCCAGTTAGCTTAGCATACAGGTTGAAAACTGAAAGAAACAGCTAGTCTTGCTCTGTCCGAAAGTAACAAAATCTGCCTATCAGCAAGTAGTTTCCATGAATCTCCAATGGTTGCATGGCAACCTCACGATAATGGCAAGACTCCAGGAAGCTCCGGGCCAAGCACATAACCCATCATAAAACCACAATGTGTGATTTTACACTTTATGGTTATTGGATTAAACAAACAAGGTATAATGTGTTAATTAGTGAGCTTTAAAAGTGTTGGTAGGCTGACTGTCACCTTTGGACTGAGCCAGGCTAACTGTTACTCTGTGTTTCTACTCTTAATGCTAAGCTAACGTCTTATTTACGTACATGAGCCTTGAAAGTAGTATCAATCTTCTCACCTAACTCGGCACAAAAGACAAATAAGCTTATTTCACAAAATCAAACTAGTCCTTTTAAGTAAGACAGTTTAAGAATATAGACAGTAATATTTGCTGCAGTGGGACAGGGAGTGTAAACCAGCTAAAGTTTTAAACTGGGGGAAATATGAATCTATTCTGGGTTGACTGCAAACCAGAAATGTGTCCTCAAAGTGTGCATTGCCCTGGGCACTTGTAGTAAGGGCTCTCCCTTCCTCTAGTCTACATCTAATGCAGATATAGACTTACTCACAGCCTCTCCTTGACTGTAAATGGCTGTTAATGAAAATGCATCCAGATAAGACTTTACAACTGTCTCAGGAGAACCGCAGCATGAGAGGATGCTAGGGACCTCTGGCAATGGCTTTAACTCAGAAAAGTACTGACTTGTTGCAGCTTTCAAAGTCACAGTGTACTGTAACAAACTGGCAAGTGTCAGCCACCATCTTTTTTAGGGTTGTATCCATGTATAGTGACAGCAGTGAAACAGCACTGAAATCGCACAGCCGTCTCAGAGTGATACAATAAGGCAGAGTATTTATGCAGTGCCACTTCAGCAATATGACGCAAACACTGCTCTTGAGTTCTCTTGAGTGGTCTTTTGGTAGTTGAGTACTTTTGGACAGGATGAGGTGAATGGCCCAGTCCTTCCACTTCAGAGCAAGGCTCTTCTAGGACTCTGTGCGTGAAGCTGTGAGCTCTTCATATGGCTGCCTCCTCAGAGATGTTGTTGTTAGATTATAAAAGCAGGGCCGGATGCTTTCAGCATGGAGCCAGCCGCCATGCTCGGCTCTCACGGGCTCATTTGTTAAAAGCTATAGTCTTTCTTTTCCCACATTGCTGAAGTGTGTACTTCCTGTGTGCATTTGTAGCTTAAGCTCCTTGCTCAAGTAGAATTTTCTTTCTCACTTAATCAAACAGTGAAATATCTGCAGATGAAAGGTTGTACCTCTGAGTGGCTATTGCTGGACACTGAGGGGGTCATTGTCTCGCCTTCCGCTGATCTACCTCTCAATGGAGGGCTTTCAGCAGGTTCTCATGCGAAAGCCCAGCTGCCTTGTTCTATTTAGAGGAGAGCTACACTGTAGACTAAGAAACTAGAGTGGCCTACGTGTTTTACAGCAGTTCTAAACCTAAGAACGTAGTCAAATTCTCTACTTTAGCTTGGATTGTTAGAGCCAAGACTCAAGGACCCTACAGAAAATCAAGGGGGGGGTCTGTAATGCCAATATGTGGGCTTGCACATGCAAACCACTGTGAATGCTTTTTTTAGTTGCCAGGCATTGATCACAGTCCACCAGAATTCTGGCTGGCTTTCTGTTTTCCACCCTCCTCCATCCATCACACAGCAAATCAGGGTTTTTTCTTGCACCGTGCTGAAATGCAGAATAATAATCCCCTAATCACCTGAGTATTGCCAGTCCTAGGTTTTATCTGCAATGGATGTGAAAGCCCCCAGTGCCTAGTGATTACAGCATTTGATCTGGGTAATAATGTCTTCACTGTTGCCCTGCCTAGGGCCTGAAGGCAGTGCAGCTCTAATCCACAGTGCATTCTAGTGGAATCGCATTACACAAAGACCACCAGGGTTCTCCTCTAGAGGGGAGGGGTGGGGGGTTGGGGCGGTTAAAGGAGGAGGTTGCCATGGAAACAAGCTTCTCTCTCTCTGTCTCTCTCTCTCTCTCTCTCTCTCTCTCTCTCTCTCTCTCTCTCTCTCTCTCACACACACACACAGACACACATACACACACACACAATTCACACACACACACACACACACACACACACACACACACACACACACACACACTCTCTCTCTCTCCTGGGATAGATAAGCAAAGGACAGGTTCTACAGCCACCGACCACTGACAGCAGATAAGCACCCCAGCAGAGCAGAGCAGTCATCTCCCTCCAACCAGGATGAACAAACCTGGGAGACCCGGATTCATTTGGATTAGGCTGGATTGCTACTGCTTTTGCTGGCGCTGCTGTGTTCAGACTACTGATGTTCACAGGACTTTCTACAAAAGAACTTGATGTTGCACTTCACCCCCGTGGAGTCTCAGAGCTTAGTCAGAGGACACGGGTACAGTAATGGACTGGATGCTATTTTAGATATTGAGGTTAAGGGAGTGTCTGCACTGGGCAGGTTTGTGTCATCGCAGCTGGAGGGCCGTTAAGCTAGAAAAACTAAATTCCTCCTGATGTGTCCACACGTGACCACACGTTATCAGTATGTTATTTCACCAACTTCTCATTCCTGCCCTTTTTATAATGGCCCTAGTCCACTGGAAGGCCAGTCGGGACATTCCTTTGTATTTGTTCAAAGTATCCACTAAAACTCAGTAATTCAATACCCAGAGTATTAGATTTGTATGATACTAATGCCCTGAGAAGGAACTAACATGCTCTTTGATGTTGTGATTAAGACAACTACAAATTCTTCTTTATTATATGCATTATGCTAACATGGTAATTATATTTCCACACACATTCTTTGATTAAGGCACAGCTGGAGGTGTACAAGCAACATGACTAATTACAGAGGAAATGGCGGTATTGAGCTAAAGTGGTAAGAGCTGGATTTCTCTTTGCCCCCTTCTGCCTGTTTTATTGAAAGATTATTATTATTTATTTTATAAATCTGATTAACAGCTTGAGCACTGTGAATTAAAAGAGGGGGACTGTTCACTTAATATCAAAGGTTAATATGGATTTATCTCAGTTTGTGTCAAAATTATTGTTTGAGTTGATTGTACACCATGCAATAAATACAGTCTAGGATCAATATATTACTTATTGAAAAATAACTAGGGGCATGGAACAAGGCTCAGTCTGAACCCTTTACAGATTATTTTGAATTTAAAAGATTGAAATTTGTTGTCCAGATTGATATGTCATACCTTTAAAGTGGATACCTCATGTCACTTACTGTATGTAAACATTACTCTCATCACAACATGTTGCTAAGGCAAGTGGCGCACAGGTGTCACATCAAGTTTTGAATAGTACGGTCTTTATCATAGACTGTATATAATTTATAAGTATTTACAGTCTATGGTCTTTTATCAAGTAGCTAAATCGGATCCTCCGAAAGTTTAGCGTGTAACTTAGTAGGAGTTCCTTTTGTTTAAAAAATAATGTGGCTCAACATTAATACACACACACACACACACACACACACACACACACACTATATATAGCCTATAGAAAATGGGCCCTGGACAACCCTAACTATTTGCTTGTCACATCAACCATACTATAACCACCACCAAAAAAGTTATCCATGTACTGGTAGACTACTTTGAATAATTTTAATTGAAGAATCAATCATTAGTATAGCCTATGTTTTCTTCAGGACACATCCCGATTACAATTCCACAGGACTTTCTTCATTTAGATTTCAGCCTTGTATTGTTCTAGCAGCACAGTTGACTAGTGTGAAAGAAAGGTCATATTTCTTACCCATTATCGGAACAATGTAAGTGTCTCATACGTAGCATCTCATACTCTGTTTGGGAACACTGGGCCTTTCCTCACAGCAAATACTCTCATTTCAGTATTGCTGTATTGCACTGTAGTCATCATTGGAGAGGTGCAGAGAGCAGCCTACAAGATTGTCCACCCTTGTCTTTTGGCTTTTTGGAAAGCCCTTACACATAAGTAGTGAAGTGCTGCATGATCTCTGTGCTGGACAGCTCAGCTCTGTCCAAATACTCTGTATACTTGAAGCTCAAGTGTTATTCTTAGCCACAGAGTCTCAAGGGAACAAGAGAGCCTCAGGAACAAAACATTTTGTTAAACAAAATGTATAAACCATAACTACCATTATAGAAAATCCAGTGGTCAGTAATATTTTTTTAAGGCTGCAACTAATGATTGTTTTCATTGTTGATTAATATGCCAATTATTTTTCCGTATTAATGGATAAATTGTTTGAAAACAAAATGCCCCATATAATTTTCCACAGCCTAGGGAGATCTATTACAATGTTGTTTTATTCAACTAACAGTATATAACCAACATATTCAGTTGACTATTATGTATAACAAAGAAGCATTTGAGTTGCCAGTGTCGATATATTAATCAATTTAAACTAATAGACTTACTGTTGCAGCTCTAATATTTTCCTGAAATTTACTTATTTATGGTGACAGGAGTAAAACCATAGGCATGATTTTTGAACAAGACAGCTCTACAGGGTATTTACTTTAAAAAATACATTTAAGTAAACCCAGGAAAATGTTGACACCAGACTATGAGATTTATTTGATGAAATTGTTAGTAAAACTGGATTTCTTGCCCCTGCTTCCGGTCTCTGGTGATTTTTCCTTTCCTGGTAAACACTTCATTTTTATTCCTGTTTGGTTCATTGAAGCATCTGTCATTCCCAGTGCTCCCACTGCGCCTGACAAAAGCAGAGCCATGTTAGATTGAAAAGAGAGAGGGGCAATCTTTCAAATGGATCTCTTTTCGAAAATATATTATGACATAATCATGTTTTCTCCCTAAAAGCCCAGGGGAGGCCTGTCTGTCAGATTGCAGTCCTCTCTTGGCTGCCTGGCCTGAACAGAAACAGCAGTTGTGTGTTAATAGAACCCAGAGGCACTCTGAAACCTTACCCATTCTGCTTTACGCTCTCAGCAAGGAGATTAAAGTCAGGGAAACATTACAGGAGGCTGGATAATTGCCCCTGTGTCTCCAGCAGACAAAAGGCAACGCTCCGGCAATTCCCTCGGTAAATTGTCAAGAGAGGCTCAAGGATCCTTCAAGGCTGCAGCAAATTGTACAGTGCTGTCTAACAAACTACCAATCTCTGGATATTATGAGGCTTCTATATCCTTGGCCATAATGACAGCTTGTACTGCTATAATAGAGTGCAGGCACAAGATAGCTTTTGTGAACACACTTCCAATAGAAAAATTACTACCTTAGTTCCCAGTCTGCACTTTTCATTTTTTCTTTTGTTCCCACTTATATTTTGATTTATTCTGCTATGATTTTTATTTGTGCTTTTTAGTCAAAGATGAGTGTTGGCTGCTGCCACCAACAGATGATTGCAACCTTTACTCCTGAGGGCCACTTGATCCCCTGACAGGAAAAAAAATCTGCAAGCAGTTAATGAGTTGCCATCCATGCCTAGTGTTAAGGGTGTCTACAAATTAACAGAGGCTTTTGTCAGGGCTCTCCCTCGCTCCCTCTTTCCTGCTCTTGCCTCCACTTTCTCTCTCATTCTCCTGCCCCCCTCCCTCATGTCGCGCTCCCTCCCGCTCTTCAATTTTCTCCCTCTACCTGCCTTCTTCACGCTCCGGTAGCTCTGTGGCAGGAGCAGCGCTGTCTGGCTTTGGCTCTGAGCAGCACTCATTGTCAATGCGGTTCATGTTTAGAATTAGCCATTTAATGAGAACAAAAGAAATTAATTGGTGGTTTAAGCCTAATGAGACGTCTGTGAAATTAACGGGCCTCATCAATAGAAACAAATAAAATCCTTCAGCTTGTTGTTGTGGAGCATTATTCTGACAAAGCTTTTGACACAATGATGAATAGCAGGTCAGGAGAGACCATCTGTGCTTTTTTAAACCCCTGCAGGAGGGGGATGGAATGTGGGCTGGCTTGAAGAGATGGTGATAAAAGAGGGAGGGGGGGGAAAGGGGAGAGGGATTGGAGAAAAGAGGAAAAAAAGCGGAGAAAAAAACAAATTCACCGGCTTTATTCATCGCCTTTTAGCATGATACCGCTGTCTAACCATGGTTACAAAGGAAATAAAAAACACGAGTATTAGCATGTGAAAGGCACTGGGTCTCTGACTATGCGTCCAGAAAGCCAAAGAGCTCTGATTTCGAGGGATATTTAACCTCCATTCAGACAGCAACAAAGGCCTGGCTGTCGCACTGAGAGCAGTGGTTCAGCCTGATTGGGGCTCGGGAGGAAGAGAGGGGGGAGAGGAGGGGACAGGCAGGATCACAGACCTCATTTGTTCCCCCTCTTTACTTTAGCCTGTCTCTATTCCCACTGAAGAGCAGCATTTCCTCTCTATATCCACCTCCTCCTCCTCTAAAAGTTGTAAATATATGACCTGAGGAATAAATTGGATGGGAAGGAGCCGAGGAGGCAGAGGAGTAAAACATCTCTATCATGTTCGCTGACCTTTATTTACCGCGCATTGAGCAAAATTGTTGTCCATGTTATGTGTCTGCCTCGCTTCCTTTGCTCTTAATGCCCCAGTATGGATGTTGTGTACGTGATGGAGGTGGTTATCGGCCTGTCTTCAGCCCCACCAGTGACTCTCTGGCCACCCGGCAGGGCTGGCCCAGCCCAGCCTGTTTGTGTATCATGGAGAAACTGTTTGCTTTCCTGCGCTGATCAAATAAACAGGTCATGTCTTTGGGGGGCGGGAGGTTGGAGGAGTGGTGTGTTGTTTAGCTTTCTGGGTGTAGATAAGGAATTGTTTGATGGGGAAGAGAGAAACGAGAGCGATTTAGGTCAGCTAATCTGATTTACACAGAGATGGTCTGGCCATTGCAGGGAGCAGTAATTACATAGAGGGATTAGAAGCCCCCCAAACCTTCCAACCTACGGAGAGGAGAGAGGGGTGGAGGCTTAAAGGCCAGAGAACTGCTCGAGTATGTTGCTGCTGCAAAAACAACAGATTGAGCAGTTCTTGGTGCAGATTAAAAATGGCTGAGATTGAGCACAAAACAAAAGGAGGCATTTGGCTAAAGTAGTATTACTTATCTTGTTTACACGCATTTACATCTGCTGCTTTGATCCCCAAAATGATCAGAATTTGTTTTTTGTTGCCAAATATCACAGTTGTTAGTGTCTGCCAGGAAATCCGGCGCTACCAGCTGATGTCATCAGTGTAGTCGTTTATTATATTGTTTTTTTTCTCTCCAGGAACCTGTTAACAAACTACTCAGCATAAAATCGCATGTTATGTTTCCCATACTCTCGATCACCCTCTGTCACTGCCACAGCTGCTCCGAATTTGAGCCCGCTTTGTGTGATACACAATTTGCAGATTGATCACGTTTAGCTTCGACATTCTGTTCACGACTAGCTATTTTTTCCATGTTTCCTGCTAGGTACAATGAGCAAATATTCAACGCTTCTCTTGTTGCCATTTGTCTGTGTATTTAAAATGCACAGCTGAATAATTGCACTGCCAGAGCCATTACTTCATCCACAGGAATGACTTGCACGCTTGGCTGCTGTTTCTAGAGTGTGCTTGGCTAATCCACTCATTGCTTTGTGCATTCAGTGCTGTGAACCATAGGGCAACCGCTTGGATGCCCGTGCATAAATTACTGCCATGGAACATAAAGTGCTGGGAGGATTTTCTTTAACGATCGCCAACGCTTTAAACGCTTCTGCTTCAACAGTCGATACTGCTCAGCCCATTCAATTATTCAGCGGCCCGTCCCTCATTAACAAAATCCTGACCTTGACATGTCTGCTCTATTTCTCTCCCTTGACAGACTCGGCTCTCCAAAAGACTCTGTTTGCTCTGATATTGGCTTGGAAATCCATGCATATTGATAAGTTATTTGCAATGTAATTGAAAATGTCAGTTATGAGGCCTGTGCAGACAAAGGTCGGCCCCAAGAACAAAAGCTGTCAGTCTCTAATGTATGTATGTATGTATGTGTGTATATATATATATATATATATATATATATATATATATATATATATATATATATATATATGCAATGTAATATATAGTGGAGATGGAGGAGTAGGATCACAGTAGAATGAATTCTGATTTACTCTTGTATAAATCTTACTACTTGAATATTTATGTGCCAAAATGACTAGTAAAAACAGAGAGAACATTTTAAGATGTTTTAAGTCTGAGGTAATTACATGACTCCACTCTCCATTTACAGTTTTATGGATTGGTTTGTGGTCACTTGATTGAAATTCTAATCTGTCTCCAAAGGTCAAATTGTTCATCATTCATATCTCATGGTCTGGGTAAACATCCACGGCTCAAACATTCGATAGGACTTATGAATATGCTCATCAAATTGGTAACCCACCATCTCTGGAGGAGTCACAGGTGTCCTGGGTGCTGTCGTCAGTGATGTGATGTGTCAATCAAAAGTCCCCACGCTCTGCATCTCAGAGCACTACGTGCTCACTATCTGACTTAATCTGCTCCACAGGGGTGGGATCCGAGGTTAAAGTGCTCACCACTATTTCTACATAAACAAAGATTTGAACCTCAATCCCCAGGAGCCTCAGCTGGCCGACAGGCCCCCACCCCTACCATACCCCGTCCTGCCTGCAGGCAGAGTGGTGACTGCCTGCTGGTTCTTTAATCGATTGCTAATGGGTTCAATTCCATCGTTGAGGAGCTGCTTGGAACCTGGCCCTGAGACTGAATGAAGTGGAAATACTATTTGCGGCTTTATGAGCCGTTATACTGCAGCGAGAGACCTCTATTCGGCATGCTTCATAGCGCTGCCGAGAGTTTTGCACCACCGCTTGATGGTTTTTCTTATGCCGGCTCCTACTGCTTTCGTCTCAGTGCTCTCCATTTACACTGTGCCCTAAAGCATTTACATCCATTCAATCTAAGACAAAATTGCTTGGCTTTGCTGCATTTCTCACAAGGCTTGATGTGTAGGGTAATTACCATAGTATATATCCTGTGTACACATGAGAGCCCAACAGATTCATTCCATCTTTAAGCTGTGATATTATTCATCGGTTTTTATCAGTAACATGTACCTATGGCCCTGTGTAACTCAGAGGCTTCTTGGATCACTGTGTCTTATTACCCACAGCAATGAGCATGCAGTTCAGACAGTATGAAATATGTGAGTAGTGGATAAGTTATAAAACTGCAATTTGTTTGTTTTTTATTGCAGTAACATGTTTCCACCTACTGTAGATGTTGCAGTGAGATAAGTTGTGTCTCACACTCCACACTCTCCCTGGTCTGCCCAGATTTCTGCAGTGCTCTTATGAGCTTGCTCTGGCTGAAATGCAAAGCTAAGCAGCCAACACTGCTCTACATTTCACATCCAGTCCCAGCAGACATGTGCTCTTTGAAGCATTTCTAGGCCAGGGATACAAGTCTTGTTTGTTCAGTACTTCTGGCGAGAGAGAAAAAAAAAGAGAGAAAAATGTAAGCTATTTTTTTCTTTCACTATGGCAGAGAGTAACATTCTTTGACGTCTCAACAGAAAGTCTTGTATTACAGCACATGCTGCCAGATGCCTTGATAGAATCACCCATGTCAAACAGGAAGAGAAATAAATGCTTCATTGAACTAGAGCTTAGCTTAGTGATGGTGGGAGGGAGGAATGGCGAGAAAGAGAGAGGGAGGGGCGAGCAGGCTGCAATGTGGGTGTCTGTGGGTGTTGGTACACTAGCGGAGGGTTATTCTCAACCCTCAGTATAAGCACTTTCTTAGATGTGGTGTGAATAATTAGTGAGCCTGGCCTAGAAAGTCGCATCAATGAACATCTAATCTTCTAAAAAATAGGAAAGAATAAAGCTGTAACCAAGGAAAGCAACGATTTTGGTAGCCGACCTGGTGCCAGCAGTTGCAGCAGGGTACAAAGCACGTTTGTGTTTGTTCTTTCAGGCTCATCTTCCAGCGCCAAGTAGAGTATGACAGGATTTACATGCAGGTTTCTAATCTCTGTAAGCGAACCTGTTTCGGGATGTAATTCACATGGTATGTCTTTTGATTCGGATTAGTCTGGGCAATCCTCTTACCCGTGGCTCAGTGTAACTTATCACTGACAAGGCCGTCTCGTGGAGCAGTGCAAATCCTCATATCCACCCCTCCCAGACTTCCAACTCTTAATTCTAATCTGTCCAAATCTGATCTGAGACTTTAACTTCCAAATACCTCTTGAAAGCCAGCGCTCAAGCTGAAGTTCATGCAAGGGCTTTGGATTACATAAATTGAGGTTAGGGATTTCCAATATGGCCTTATGTTTGAGAATAGAGCAGGATTTGGATGCGGGTTGTCGTGGCAAATCTCCTGCATTTTTATAATTTTTTCTCTTTAATGTTGAATCTTAAATAAAGGGATCATCACTCATGTTCTACCCAATATCCTTTGGTAATTGATATTGTACCTTTTGTGTGAATTTACATAAAATATATTCCATATGTATAGTCCTTCTTTTGTTAATGCAGTTCATTTATCTTTTGAAAATTAAATTGCAGTTAGAAAAAGTTTTCAAACACAGCATACTTTACTTGATGATGTGCTTTGATGTGAAAATACCATAACATATTTCAATGTATGCGTCACATTCCTGATCCTTTAAGGTTCTTTATAATTCAATAAACAGGATTTGAAGTAGAGCAGGCATGCTCCACTTTTTCTGCCTCAGCCGGAAGGCCACAAACGGGCTCTTATTAAACGTTGTAAGATTATGCCTTAATCTCACTGAACACATGTTGGGTGGAATAAAAGCAATTTTATTTCTGAAACAGTGCTTCACACAGCTCTCTCTCTCTATAATCTTATCCCAGCTACAGAATGAAAAGTCTTGTTGGCGTGCCAACGCTGCTGTGTGCTTTGAGGAGGCTAAGAGATCAAGGTCCTAATTGAGAGTTAAAATCCATTAACGTACCTGTGCCCGACTTGGACTGCACCTACAGCCCAAAAGCATAGTTCCCAGTCGGAGAGGATTTGGGTGCCATGTTCTCTGCTCTTGGTGAGACAGTGGTGTGAAGATGAAGATAAGCCAAAGCTCTAAATCCCAGACTCAGCTGTCTTATCTGGAGCTGCTGGGCCGTGTGGCATGCTTTAATGGAGGCGGCTCACTGTCTGAGCTTTAGCTACAATCGCATTAAGATTCCCCTTCACCTCAACTAGGCTTGTTTGTTGGCAGTTTTTGATTGAATCTTGTGAATTAAGGTTTCATCTCGGTTAAAGTCACCCCACGGTTTAGTTCTTCTAACTAATGTGTCCCCAGGAAGGAACAGTCTAATTGAATCTTTTATCATGTGGGAGAATGACAATAATACTACAACTAACACAACTAATACGCTGAAAAATAATCAAACCTTGAATCTTCTGTAAAACAGATTCGCCTTTTTGACCTTTTTGTTTGCTGCAAAGGAGAAAACATTACAGTATAAAAAAAGTGATAACTTATTTTTATGCACATGAAATTAATTCAAGTTCTACTTCAAACTAAACACCACTTATTTTAGCATCTGATGACAGAAAAATGGCTCCTTAACAAAGCTCTTTGAAAACAATACAGTGCAGTTGTTTGAGTATTTTCTGTTTTAAGGCATTTGCTTCTTCGCTCACCTTTTTTTCCTGTCACCTGCAAGTAAGACATTTTATTCTTAAGAAAACATAAGCCTCACACAAGTAAACAAAACGTTTATACAGCCAGCACAGAAATAATTCATGTCACATTTACTCCTTCTATTTTCATTCAGAAGAGTTGAAATGTCGATGATAATGTGATATGGATTAAAACTTAAAGGTTAAGATACAGGAATCCACATGAGAAAGTTGCATACCTAAAATGTACACAGTAAAGATTATTTTTAACTAGAAGTGTCCTTTATAGTCAGATGTTGACTATAGGCTAGGAAACATTAAACAGATATTGCACAAGTCTGTTGTCTGTCTTACTCGGGTCAGTTTAGTCTGTTTTTAGTATCATTTGACTTTCGTAACCACTATATATTACTGTTGTTAATGAGGAAAAGGTTGTACATAAACAAAAGTAAATCTAGATCATGTGCTAATATCCTTTACCTGTTAAATAGTCAAATAATGTTTTGTTAATCAAAAGAATATGAGGAATAGGACGGATACGATTAGTTGATTAATCAATTAATTGATTGACAAAAATTTGTTGACATACTTAGATAATCAATTAATTGTTTATGGCACTGATGACAGAAAAATATTAAACACTCACTGGTTTTGTACTGTTTTTGAGATAAAACAAGACCTCTGAAGACGTCAGGTTGGACTGGGAAATTGTGATGGGCATTTTGAACTAGCTTCAGGATATGGTTCCGTGTACGGGGTCAGCTGGCAGGCCCTCGCAGCCATAGGGTCGTGTAGAGGCAGTTTGGATTGACCTTGTTTCAAAGTGATAGCCTGGCCTGGCAGTACCTCTGGCATTGTTGTGCTGTTGCTATTATCTTTCCTCTGTTTATCCCGACCCCGCCCCTCCACCCACAAACACACACATGCACATGTGCACGCAGCACACTGATACCCCCAGTGAGTCCCAGTGTGTTTACTCAGGTGCCTGCTCGCTCGGTGCAGTGATGAACTCCTGTGCAGACTTTAACACTCTGCTGCCTCTCAGGCAAATGCCAAAACAAATCTTGTCATAATTAGCAGTAATCCTGCTCATTACCGTCTGCTTAATTATCCTATTAATAGCACTTCCTGGGAGAGCTTGTTTGCTACGCAGGCAAATGTTTGTTCCTAAATTAGCAGACAAGAAGACAGCTCCATTGTTCAAACAGCAGCTTTGACAAAGCAGAACAGGCAGGATTAACAGCAGACAGAACGGGCCACAAGCTCATCTCCACTTGGCGCTGACAGGCAGGGAGGAGGCAGCCTGGGCCAACAACAGCATTCTTATCCTGCAAGCTGCTGTATAATCTACATAGTCAAGTACACACAATCAGCAACTTGTCATATCAGAGCTGCACTGTACTATGAAATAAGCATGAGTGACAAGAATAGAACAAGCGACAGGTGCACAGGGATTAATGGTAGTTGTACAGTTAATATACAGTGTTTATAAATGTGTCTGATGGTTGGTCTTTCATCGCTCTGGATGGAGATAAAGCCACTGGATCCAGTCAGATTCTTCCGACCAGAGAGCCAAGAGCATTACTGGAGCACCCTGCAGACAACAGCCCGACTAACCTCATTACATTGCAGGTAACAAGACACTAATGTGGACTTACAAGGCTGTGTGACTTTCAAAGGGAGAGTTGTGCCCACTCCCCAATCTTGTAAGGCGATAGGCTCATCATTGTAAAAATGGATGTATTAGTGAATTGGATCTGTTTTATCCGTGCAACCTCCCAAGTTCCCCAACAAGGCTCCAGAGAAAAGCTTTTAAAGTAAATAAGGCAAGTGCTCAGAGGGAGGTGAAGACCAGCCACACAGAGCTATGCACACTAACCTAAGCAGACCCAACACCTCATGCTCCAGCAGGCCTATACATTATAAATGACCCTCTCTCTTTACCCCATGCACCAACCCCCTATACGTACACAAGAGTGCCATAGCTGGAATAAGCAGAGCCCGGTCTGTGGAGCCCCCAGCACTGTCAGCCCATTGATGTACAACACTCTGCCCTTTGTTCCTTGTACACAAACACACTTTCCACATTAATATTTCACAGGAAATGTACTCCGTGCTTGTGATTTAAAGCCTTTTCTTGTTAACAATGCTGTTTTCTCTATTCTGTTGCACTGAATTATGAAGGCAACTTGTCAGAAAGAAGACATGCCCATTAGATTATAATTCTACTAGAGATAAATGATTACTGGCAAGGCACATGTGACTTAATCCACTGTGCCTCGCTGTGTTCTATTTCAAACATTTTCCCTGAGGTTGCACTTGCAGCTATTAGTTAAGAGCATGGAGATGTGTTTAATGCGGTGTGCGTACAGTATGTGTGAGTGAGCATTTGTAATGTGCGTACACATTGTGCACATATGCATATTATACATTGCTTCATTGCCCATGCACTTTTTTTCTCAGATCCGTTTGTCGGAGTGTGAGAAAATGTACAGCCATGTGATATCGCTTGTTTGTTCCTGTTGTCAGAGAAAAGGCAAGGATCAATGGATTTTCCTTGCAAGAGTGAAACATGACAGACATAACGAAAGCCTTTCATGAGAAATGAATGAATAATTCATGGCCGCTCTCTCGCTGAGCTTTGTTGTGTCTCATACAGATGGGATTACAGAAGGCTAGATCTTGGAAACATATGAAAGATTAATTTGTGATCTGGGACACTGCTTGCTTACAAAAGGACTAAATAATGATTTTACTGAGAGTGGCAGGGATCTGGGGATGGGTGTGATGTGCGCAGGGGGCTGGACACAAAGAGCCTGCAGAGAACACAACACTCAGAATAATGTGACCTGACAGATATTTAAAAACTTTGTGTGAAAAGTGAACTTCAGCTTTCAAATATTTCTCTCATTACTTTAATGTTGTGATACAGTTCAATAAAACACTGACAGATAAGTATATGTTGGAACAGCATTGTTAATCATTTCCCCCCCCCATATTGATCCCTTAAGAGCGATGTCAGTTTGCTTTATTCTATTTTACACAGGCATGTCAGACACATAGCAGCTACAAAAGATCTTTCCAAGCTGCAGAGATTTGCTGTCTTGTTCAAGGACACTTCAGCCCGCCAGATGCTTTTTGAATCCACTCCCTCCAGCTAAAGAACTGACTTCAAATTAGCAACCTGCCACCCAAGCTTTAACAACCGTAAGACTCAGTGCTCCTGTCTTCATAGTTGCTATATGTAGCATTAAGGGGTTACCTGAAAATAACTCCTATCTTTTTAAAAGAGCCCTCCAATAATTCATCAGGGAGCATGAGAAGCTGTTGCCTGGTGTCTCCCAGATGGCAGAGACTCTAGGGTGGCACTGCTTGTTTTTGATGAGCTGTGCATATACAAAAGCAAAACATCTGGAGCCGCCATGTGGCCTCTCCATTTGGCCAACCCCATACCTCCCCGAGCCAGATGCACCCAAACAACTGTGAGCTAAACGGCATGAATGATTCATAGAGTGAGAGGCATGGCTCACAACAGACAGACCTGCCAGCTACTTTGATTGGAAAATCTGAAAAAGCTATGAATATGCACGAGAAATTAAGCCTGCTAGGGTGGATGATTTGTCAAATCATCTGTATTTGACCAATATGGAGAAAGCTCTTGTGGTTTTTCTGATTACAAAATAAGAAATTTAATGTCCAATTGCCAGAATCATTAAATTATTAAGACGTGTAAATGGTTAGCAAGGTGCTATGGACTGGCATGGTGCTGGATTGCTTCCCGGGTCAAAGATAAGCAGACAGTGTGGAAGGAGAGGGATTCACACCTGCTCCATGACTCAGTTAGATCAAACCTAATTAGATTCTAAATTGGAGACACTTTGCATCTGATATCAGACCATTTATGCAAAAATCTATCCGTGGAGAAAAAAATCAGTCAGAATGAACAGACGGCTGTGGTGAAAATAAATTTGGTCATTAGATTAGTAAGTGAACATTTTGACTTATCAATGTTCTTATTGATATCCCAAAACCACAATTTTTGAAATCGTATCCAATGAAAAGTAATTTATTTTTTTTAAATACCAAGAATTGTATTGTAAAATATTGTAATAAGAATTGATTCAATTTCATCTTAGGGATTAAGGTAACAATATTTTACTTGTTAGGGTGAGTTATTTCGGTACTAATTAGAATAAAGTTGTAGTTGTGGTTTGCTAACTTGCTAATGAATAAAAACGTATTGAGTCCATGCAATATGCAATATGCAATTTTTCATATTGGAAACGATGAGAAATATAACTTTACTTTACTTTTGTACAAGTTGTACAAATTTCCTGTGAGATCAGAATCTAAGGTGATTACTGAGTGTTACTGAGTACATGTAAGTGCTTGATATACCAAACATGAAAAGGGACTAAGACATCTTTACATTTGCTTTAAAATGTTACTGGTCCACTACAGTGGACAAAACAAACAGAAGTGCAGGAAGCAGAAAAAAAGACAGACAAGGAATAGTTTGGTCCTGGTGATGCCTCGTTGTGAAAACTACTATCACAACTACTATTACATGTTGTTAAATAGGTACACGTTAGCTAAGGGACTTATGGAATATGGACACATTCATACTCAGTCTTGAGATATTAAACGGGGCCTAGAAGATATCAGGCATGCCTTCCCTTTAAGAAAAACGTATAAAGCTTTGACTATTTTGTCCTTGTGAATGATGTTGTGCCATGAATGTCTATGATTTACATAATCTGACAGGATTTAGGATATACCATCATTTTTTACTTTACCTTATATACATGACCCTTGTTTTGTGAAATGTTTTTTTTTTCAATATATAGGACTACATACTTAATAATTTAAATTTTTTTGATTTTCAGGGGTACCTCATGGCATCAATTATGGCCTTGTAGGCTATATTTCATAATATAGTTTACTATTGAGTTACTAATGAACCAAACCACATTTCCAGATACTTTTTATTTAATCAATAAGGCTTTAAAACCCATATGTCCTTCTGCATCTCTTTTTTTTTCTAGGTTTCTGTACCTTTGGGATATTTTCTGTTCCTGCTCTATATGTGTTATGCATGCATTATGATTATTTCCTAAAAGTCTTTGGGATATGTTTGCAGTAAAGGGAGAGAAACATTATTAGCAGTCTCCTGCTGAGGCAATTACTAAGCATAATCAGTGTTGAAATAAGTTGATAAAATGTTTAGGAATATATAAACATTCATTGTCACAAATTACACATCAAGTCATTTTGTAAGTTTAGATTTAGAATAGTGTATTGTGATGTAGAGACAGATGTAATGGTCACCATCTATAAACAGACCAATAAACATGGAGAGCTGCTGCAGCAGGTCTGTGGAGGAATGTGTCATCATAGCTCTGACTCAGTACTGATACCATTCACTGTCTAATGAGATGAGTGCTCACTGTTAATTAACCCATCCATAACTCCCAATGCTCCATTCATCATACAAAGCTACAGTAAGTGTAAACAGACACAGATAAGGACAACAAAATGTTCAGACCTACTTAATGTCTCTGCAGAGATTCAGAGCACATTTCAAATTAGTTGCATTGAGATGAGGTTATAGGAACATAGTTATTTTGTAAAAGATGAGGCATTACATTTTTTTAGTTAGTCCATATTCGGCACAAAAAAAAAGAAATGTAACACATCAGGTTCCATTTGGTTTAACCCCATCTGGAAGTGGTCAGGCGTAAGAGATGGATTAAAAGCAACCATATCACCTACATACAGTATGTATATACTGTCAAGTTTTGGCTCTGGTCTGTGGAAAGGAAACTGTAACTGGTTGTTTGCATGTTTATAGTGCGCTCCATTTGTAATCGGAACTCAGATTTTGCGAGGTCAAAGTCAGAAACACGCCCACTGACCTCGGATTTCCAAGCCCGGAACTCAGGCAACCACCGAGTACCCAGAGCTCAAAATCCAACATGGCTGCTCCGTGCATCAACAGTTGTGAAAGCTGTAGTAACTTAACTGTAACTGTTATTTGTGTCTCACTAAATCAGTCGTACACACAGTCCTGTCCAACTTATATCTGTGGACATGTTGCTACGCTGTTTGTATGCACAAAAAACTGCGTAATGCGTTGTTATAAACTGGCATTGCTAACAATGGCTAACCTGCCTAGAGCTAATAGGGGCTTTCCAACCGGAGGGATTTTTGCAGTTCTTAGAACTAAACGTTCTTAGAACACTTTTTTCGTCGTGTTCCGACAGCAAAAATGTGGGGATTTTTAAGTTCCTCAGGCCCAGTAGCGTACTTTTTTAGCTCCTACTTCAGAGCAGGGTCTTTTCCCTTTTCCCTTTTCCCTTTTCCTAGGTGTACTTGATTGGTCGAACTTATAAGTCACGCCCACTGCCAACTCGGAACTTGCAGAATAACCAACAACGGGACATTTTTAACAATTTTCACCATCTTATTCATCATTAAATTCACCTCTGACAATGTTTTAGGCGAGAAATGAACTGTTTAGATTTCGAATATAGGCAGTCTTGCGAAAATTTATGCCGAATTGACAATTTGCTTCAAAGTTTTCGGAGCTCCATGAAGTGAGACGACAGCCAGCAAGCGCCTGCCCCGGCCTCTAGCTCATCGCTCGGCCATGACTGGCTCAGAGACCTCGCTGTGAGCTGGAGGTCTCTCAGACCGCTCTCGTAAATAATACGTTTTTATTTCACCATTGACGGATCGTTTGTTTAAATATCACAACACATGTCCATCATAACATTAACGGGAACCTGTGGTTAACTGTCTTTTCGGAGTTAAACTCCACAAGCGTGCCCTGCGGGCTTGACAACCTCGCTGACCGGGCAGTCACACACACACACGCACACACACGTCCACAGTGCAGCAGGCAGAGGCGGGGGGAGAGAGAGATACCCTTTTCTCTTCGGGAGACTTGTTTAAATTATGACAAATATGCTATATACATTAGATTTAGTATTTAGTTCATACTTTTTTTGGTGTATTTGTTTTCTGATTTTAACGCTATAAAGACCGTTGCCGTGCTTGCATTACTCCCTTACCCCTCCTACCAGTCTCTATGGCCACTTGGCCAGTGGAAATGCAAACGGAAAAAAAGAATTTGGGGGAGAGTAGTTCTTAGAACTGCTTAGAAGTGTACTTTTCCTCTAAAAAGTACAAGTACTATCCGGTCGGAAAGCCCCTAATGAAAACAATGAAAATCCGACTTATAAATGGAATTCAGTCAACTCGGGTGTGGCGTCATTCTCAGCTTCGGCTTCCAAGTTCCGAGTTAAATGGAACGCACTATTAGGAGAGTTATCATTCAAGTGGTCATTTGAGACACTTTCCTGATGTGTTGTGTGAACTGCAATCTGCCTCAGTTAGATCTGGTCTACATAGGGTAATACTTTACCTTCAGCAAGTCAGTTTATTTTCACAGCTTCTTCTGGACATTTGCATTTATGAGGACAGTATTTCACTTTGTTTTGTTGTATATGAGAAGCCGGGACTGGTCGGATCTTGTGTTGACTTGGGCTAATCTGTCTGATGGCTTTGACATTAACCCATAATCCAGTTAGTACAACCTGACACCTCTGTTGGCCCACTCGCAGCCCTCCTATTGCCACAAAAGATAAACCCCTGCATGTTTCCTGATCCTGAGCAACTGATATACTATTGTCTGCAGGTTAGCAACAATAATAGAATGTGTGACTTGTTAGCTTAATCATAGACAATGATTGTGCAGGGAACATTCATGTTGATTAGTACATTTACATGCACACGCATTACTCTTTTATTGTAAACAATTAGATTAATGTAATACTTTGAGGCATTAAATCATTCATAGAAACCAGCCTTCCCTAACAGTCTGAGTTCATAGGAATTTTTTTATAGGTTATAGGAAGGTTGTGTTTCCCTACGCGGATTTTCAGCATTTCATACTACTAGCTACCGTAGTCGTGCTGTGATCACAAAAGATGCTTCCCATTGAAAAACGTGCTGACCACCACGAAAAAAACAAGATAAACGTGTCCGTGTACACGAATCAATAGATTAAATAACGTGACCATTTCACGAACTGCCGTGAGACTGGGTTGGTTGTAGCGAACAGACTAATAAGAGTTCACAGCGTAGTAGCAAACAGAGCAAAACATCTATTTGAAACTTCTGCAAAACCCTGGATTAAGTTCAATTCCACCATTTTTTTTTTCATTCAATGTCAACATTGCTTAAAAAAGAAAAAATGTGTGATATTTGCACCTGGCAACTACAATGTGGTTACGTTTAGGGGAGGATGATGCTTAATGGTAATTCAAATATGGTTACAGTTGGGATGCAAAAACACTTGGTTTAGGCCTAAAGGAAGGAAAAATATTGTGGTAACAGTAACTGAAAGGAAGCAAATGGTACGTATAGAGCACACTACTTCCTAGGGACACTGGGCTGAATGAAAGACTGTTGGTGTTTATTGTTTTTTTTCACTTTTTAAAGTATTTAAACTCAACAGAACTCCATAACAAGCCTTTTTGGCTCACCATGTTGAATTCAGTTAGGCAACCCAGCTATCTTTATTAAATCATGGTTACTCTTACAATTACCTTAATGTGTGTAAGATAACCTGGATAATGCGTTGACCTTTCTCTCATGCTAATTGGATTACAGTAGTATAGTGCATGTTAACAAACAGAATAGTGCATTGTCTCTTTTGGGCCAAACTAAACGGCACAGTGGTCTAAAATGTCTCCACATGGAACAGTAAACTCAATGAAGTGAAGGGAGTCTGATGAAAACCCAAACTAAGGGAAAGTAAAAACATAATGACCTACTGCTGGAAACTTTTTATTGTTTGTGTCTGTTGGTTTCGTACATTATTCACAACTCTCTAGTTTTCTAATGTAAAGATCTTGGATTTTTTGTTTCTCAGCTTGTGTAACAATACATTGTGTTGCAGTGAGAGACACAGATGAACAGCATTAGTGCCCTTGTATGAGAATTAGTCTGTGCCCTTCTGCTTGTATTTGATTCTGGTTTATTGCATTGATGGCAGCTTTCAATTTCCCCCGGTTCCCTTTGGTTTCAGCTGCGTAAAAAAGGATTAAGATTATGCTTTGAACGAGTCATCACTTTAAACTACAGATGGAGTTTACAGTTCAAAAGGGATTATAAATATTAAAGAGGGCATTATTTTTTTCTTCAAATGATTGAGTTTTGCTCCAGTGCATTGCTGAATCACACAGCATACACAAATTCAAAGGATTAAGCAAACATAAATCTTCAAGGTCTCTCTTATGACTGGGTCTGCATTTGAATTACCTCTGAATGATATCCAATTAAATAATTCATTGTTTCTAATACAAACAGTCCTGTCACAGCGGCTGAGTGAAAGCACAGGAGGTGAAGTCCACAGATAATCGGTTTGCTTTGATTTGCAGAGGGCTTCATCTGATCAAATGGCTCGGGAGCTTTTTACTCTTTTTGAATTTTGAAAGACAGCATAACTGTTAAACAAAAGCCTTGTTTCCTCAAACAGTACACTTTACTCTTCTGATCCCCAATCACTGTGGGAAAGATTTGACTGTTATTTCATTGATTGCTCTCGATTTGTGTACTCTGTTCTAAAGTGATTTTTAAGTGACCATCATCTTAGTATAAAACAAAACAACAGTAATGTGCACAGTTAGACATTTTTCTTTTTTGTAAACATTGTAAAACATTACACATTGGTATGGAAGTGTAAGTGGAAACTAAATGAGAGACTTTTAATTTGACAACGCCATCGTCTGCAAAACACTTTTTCCATGGCAGACATTTTGTAACTGGAGAAGCACAGGTGTGAATAATAACATTAGTCAATACCTCAACGGCCTCGCATAACCCTTTACCTTCGTAAGTGTAACGCATAACATCACAACTTTTTAAATTGCTGACAGGCTGATCTTTAATCATTGGACAGAGCCAGACTAGCTGTTTCCCCCTGTTTCCGGTCTTTATGCTAAGCTAAGCTAATCACCTGCTGGCTCTGGTGAGATTTTCTAGTAAATAATTACATGACATTACAATAAAAAGGTGCCCTCCCATGCCTGCATAATTTGATGTGGGGTCATGGCCTCAGACGTTTTTAAAGCGAATTGAACCACTGAGAGCGTTTCAGTGTGGAAGCCTCAGTTCTAGGTGAGTGTAACAGAGATACAGGCCATCATGGAATAGAAACCTCATATCTCAAATCAGTTTGGGAGCAAATTATTGGCGGGGTCGATGACCAGTAAGCACATGAATGGATCAATATCTTCACTCTGAGGGAACAATCTTCACTTATAATGACAATGTATTGACTTTTTAATAACCGCTCATGTTTCAGCAGTGCTAATCATTTTGCTTCCTCTGAAAATGGATCCGTGTGTGTGTTTGTCATGCATGGATAACTGGCTGCATGTAGCATTTGTGTGTGGTGTGTGGCATCTGTCTGAGGCTGAATGGATAAGTGTGTGTGTGTGTGTGTGTGTGTGTGTGTGTGTGTGCGTGTGCGTGTGGGCATGTGTGCATGTGTGTCAACATGTGTCTGGGTCCCATTTATGGAATTAAGACGAACGTGAGACGACTAATTGCCCCAGTCTTGTCAAATATCTCACCAGCTGCTTAAATTAAAAGTTTTTTCTTTTTTTTGTGGCTGTAAAACAAGCTGCTTCTGGTAATTGATAGCCACCTAACGGGTCACTTTAACTCTTCAGGTATTATGATCCTTGAGCTGCCTGCCCGGCTGTTCGTTAGTCCAGAACTGCAGGTTTGGAGGTACAGTGGCTAACATGAGCCATCCTGTTCGGACAGACTGCCCCACTAAGAATAAATGATGGACTGTGTGTGCAACGGTCAATGACTGAAATAGCAGCACTGCTGACGTGCTGCTGCTTTCATCTCGCCCTTATTTCAACAGCTGGGAGGTGCAAGCTGCTCACACAATTTCACTAAAACAGCATCTTTTGTTAGAGGTTGATGTAATGATCAATACAGCAGTGTGTACTTCATGTAAGTAGTGTGTTATCAAATCAAAGTGTAAGGTCATTTTTTTTCTGCTTTGTTTTACCATGGTTATACATGTATACATGTGTTTATAGATGTTTTTCTGCTTTCATGTTTTATTCTTTCTGATTTTACTGTATATTATTTTATGTTTACTGTTGTTACTTTATGTAAAGCACTTTGGATATCTGCTGGTTGCTGTAAAGTGCTATATAAATAAATGTTGATTGATTGATATAGCATGCTAACATGCTAAACTAAGATGGTGAACATTGGAATCTTACCTGCTAAACATCAGAATGTTAACATTGTCATTATGAGCATGTTAGCATGCTGACGATTTACTTTAAAGCACCACTGTGCCTAAAAACACAACCAATATAGCAGCTCTAAATCTGTAGAAACGTTTTCAACCTGCACTATATAGATAGATAGACTTTGCACACAGACTTGATTTGATTTTTTTATTATCAGGGACACTGCAACAATTGACAGTGGGGTTGGCTAAGTTCTTCTACAAACAAAAACTTGTGGCATCAGAATTATTTCAAAGATGCTATAATAACTTTGGCTTTCTTATTTATTGAAAGGTCAGAATCTGCATTTGCGATTTTTGGATCTTTTGTGTGTTTTTGCATTTAATATCTACAATTCATAAGTACATTCAATACGTATACGCTGTTTTTGAAAGCTGTGACTTTATTATGTGGCCAGTAGGAAGGAAGGAGGAAGGAAAAAGGAATTACCAAATTGCATAAATTCCTCATGCTGTGTTCTTCATCATTTTGTGAGGAGAGCTTGTGTCCTGAGGCAGCGGTGATGTTTTTGCATGAAAATCAAATCATTTAATTTTTGAATGAGGTACACTGGTAATGCTGCTCAGTTAGCAGCTATAAGAGCTGCCCACCTGTCACATACACTGTTTGTCTCAGCCTTGGATGTAGGCACTATGATAGCAGAGCAGAATTCATATAAATTAGGGCAGCGATGAGTTTTCAGATTTTAATGTGACAACATATAAGCAGGCATTTGGCTGAGAAGCTCTGAAATTTCTACAAGTATAAACTAAATCTTGGCATAAATTCCTGTTTAGGATTGGAAATAACTGCCTAATCTTTTTGGATTAGGCAAATTTGGAGGCTGCTTTTTTTCTGAACTCATTCCGTCTGAAAACCTAAAATCATTCCATTCATGTATTCAAACAGAAAACATAAAAGCTTTTGTAATATTGAAAGTCTTATACCACTCTCCATATTATCTTATAAAACGTAACCTGAGTGACAGATGGATTTGTACATATAGGTGGAAAGCAAATATAACCCAGAGTGCAATTTTCCTTCCCACTTGTGTCTACCTCATTGCAGTATTCAGAGAGAAGAGAGGAGCGAGAGGCCCTGTGTTAAGTGTCTTATTAGTGGGAAATGACTGCAGTGTCAGACGAGCCCAAGCTGTTACAGTGCAGCCGTCATTAGAATAAGCATGAGAAGCTCTTGTCGTGGATGGAATCACATTTTAATCCCCACCACATTATTACTGTGGTGAGGAAGGTCAGCACTCAGACACATTTAAGCAGGAATAAACCCCCTTGAGAGCTTATGATAATGTCTTCCCTCAATGGGAAATATTGGTCATATTTTAGTTTCAAGCTTTTTGTAGACTACGGCACGGCTAATGAAGAGCCTAATGTAATGCAGCTGTGCGGGCCGCCATGGTAACCATGAATAATTCAGCCTACTTGTTCTTTGGTTTCCTGGTCTCAGGAGGGTTCTGCCTATATTGTCCATTATGACAGGCCATTATCCAGCCTTCAGCCTGCTAGCTCTCAGATGGTGCGCAGAGCCCATTTGTTACCCCTCTTGCCCCTGGTAACCTTCAACCAGCTGGAGAGAATGATTGAGACTATACTGTTATATAAACATGAGAGCAAGAGGTGCAAGAGGCAAGAAAACCAAGAGACCCCTCTACACCAGGGAATTCAAGGAGGCCCTTCCATTTCATTACAAGTGCATATTACATCTGCCTCCTAAGCCATCAGTTACTCTTTGAATACAAATTGCACCAACAGACCGAGACCACTGTGATATATTGACGTGCATTGTGCATGCCCTGTTTTGAGCAGTGGTGGAAGACGCATTCAGATGCTTTACATAAGTAAAAGTAGCAATACCACACCGTGAAAATACTCAATACAAGTGAAAGTCCTATTTGAAAAATAAATGAAGTATTGTCAGCAAAATGTACTTAAAGTGTCAAAAGTAAAACTATAATGAAGAATGACTTCTGTCAGTGCTGCTAACATTATTATATATTATTGATTCATTAAAAGCAGCACTAGAAACCGACTTTTACACATCAAAGTCTGTTTACAGGTTTGGAGAGTACTACTGCAAGTTGTACAAAGCCTTTTGTGGTTCCAGAGGGAGCTGCGCAAAATCTGATCAGTTGTGACTGAAGACTGCAAGTTTAAAAGTGAAAAATAATCTAGATGTAGAGTTGAAAAAAAGCGAGTTTACAAGACCTGTAGCCCGCTCCTCATCTCTGCTTGATGCTAGTGGCTTGATGCTACATTAGCCGCTACTAGCATAACACAACCAAACTGTCGAGTTGAGTTGAATTGTGGGTAAAATAGGCACCAGGTTTAGACAAGGAATAAGAATGCACAGGAAAAAATGAAGATATCTCTGGTTCTGTTGCATCGATTCAATGGAAATACTCCAGTAAGGTAAATACTACAAGGAAATATTGAAGTACAAGTACTTCAAAAATGTGCTGAAATATCGTACTTAGTTACTGTTCTTACACCACTGGTTTTGAGCTGTTTACTTGTTGCAGTCTCACCGACATTTCATTCATGGCGAATATCAATGATCAAATCACTTCCTATGGATTAAAGTAAAGAAGGAGCCAAGAATAAATTCACGAGTCTAAAAGGGAATTAGTTGTGTGATTGCATTTGGTCTGGAATGTAGTCAGTATTGGACCGGCCAGTTGAGGAGGTGTGATGCATTTGATCTAGTCATTAAGACGGGCAGGGTGCTCTGCGCTCTCGTACCTCAGCCATTTCAAATCAATGCCTGTGGCGGGTCTTAAATCAATGAGCGTGTTGCATCTCAGAGACTCATCAGTGGGCAGTCCCCAGAGAGCTCGGATAGCAAGGAGGAAGGAGAGGGAGATAGACATTGGGAGGAGGGGAGGGAGGGAGGGGGTACACTCTTACGCTTACTCTCGCTACTGACCTCCGTAATTACCCTGTGCTACTGCCTGAATCCAAATGTGATCCGATGGAGATAATTGCCTATTGGAAACGCCATTGAACCTTACTCCAGTCACAGCTCTCGCTGCTCTGGACAATCCTGAACCTATGTCATGCTGTGGCCGAGCTGCCGCTGTGCTAAGGCCTGATATTTAGCAGAGGAGTAAATTGAGAGTGGTGTTTGTGTTCTTGTGATTCCAGCTCAGCCATTGTCCCAAGGGCAGGGCAGTGTAATCAGGGCTGTGATAGCATCTCTTGGGGGTGAGGGGGGGGGGGGCAAGGAGGAGGAAGTAGGGCCTGTGGGCTGATCCAGAGGGCAGATATATTTATCTAGGTAATGAGAGCCCAAACACTGTAGCTCTGTGGGGAGGGCCGTGGACATGGCCTAGTGCGCTGAGAGACCCGCCAATGCCATGGCGGCGCGGTCCCCGTGCTGCTCATTAAACTTCCATCAGCGTGTGGTCACCATGTTCCTGCCAGGCCTCCAAAGTGCCCGTTATTAATTCATGAAAGCACACTGCACATGTGATTGAGTCTGGCGAGCAGTGAAGCATTGAGGCACGAGAGATGGGGGAAATATTGTCTGTGTCTGAACACCCAACCCTCCACCAAACCCCTCCCACGCTTTCCCTCTGGCAGTGTGCCCTTCAAAAAAAAATCGGAGACAGACACAGATACACTATGTTGTGAAACATTAATAGCCACTGCTGCAGTTTGCCTACAGCTGGAAAGAGAGCAATGCAGGTCATGTAAGTTTGTGTGTGTGGGTGTGTGAGAGCATATTTATGAATGTATATACGTCAGGGTGTGCATGCATGTTTTGAGCCCATTATCTTTAGTGTTTTATAAATGTGGAGGAGTTGGTTGTGTATTGTCGAGACATTCTACGTGAATATATTATCAACAGATGCAGTGTTGTTTTGGGATGGGATGCTTGTATGTATGGTGAGCCAGCTGCTTTTATCTTCGCTCCACAGACGTGCTCTCTAAAGCTTGTGTTGGGAGGGCCGCCTTTAAAAAGGAGACAGTAAATTGGCCTGGATATGGATTGTTGCAATTGAATTTAAAACATTAGCTCCAGGATAATAAGGGTTGCTATAAAGAAAATCTAGGAAATGCATTTGGTCGTTAGAGCATGGAGGGATGGGACTAATGGCGCACGGGGGTGGGCTGGGGGTGGAGGCAAAAAAAACGATGAAAACCATTTTTAGGATGAATGGGTTATTTCAGGGAGAGAGCGAAAAAGAGAGGGAGGGAGAGGAAGGGAAATAGAAAAGGGGAGATGAGGGAGACGGCAAGAGAGGGTTGCTACATGATTTCAAATTAACCATTATTGTAGGCTGTGACATGTATTATGTCTCCTGAGGCTCTGAATCTTGAGCTCATTTTCACGGAGAAGAGGGGAATAAGAGTCCACTGTCACAGTTTGAACGTGTACTGCTGGCTTGAGCTCCTCATCTTACAGCCAATTATAACTCCTCTTCTTCCAAATCCTAACCCCAGCTCTCCAAGGCAAATCTTACCATGCATAGCTTATTGTTAGCCTTACTCAATGTCCAATTAACACAATGTTCTTTTCACTCCCTCTCCTGACACCGATCAGTAAAACTGTGTTAAGCTGCAGCACTCTTTTATCAGTATAATGATAAGATAATAGAAGTGGGAAGATTTAGATGTTATGTCTAAGCAACATTATAATTGTATAATAATTTCCTGATAAAGACATCTTGTTGCTATCACAAGTGGGACGTTATTAGCTCTTTTTCTGTTTGCATCATAATTAAAATTACAGTTCAGGGACTACTATATATATATATATATATAAATATATACCTTTGCATCAATAGAGGCAGTATTGGAATGAAAATAGTATCTTAATCACTTTTGTATGGCTTTTCATAAATCAACAGCTCATATCTGCTTTTTCTGACAGTAATTGAGCTGTGGTATGAGCCTCAAGTTATGTATCTACTCAAGTTCATCTCATAATTGGTGTTGGGAGGGACCAGAGATTAGACAGAAAATGAAATTGACCTTTTCCTAGCCTGTGAGGAAGACAAAAAAATACCTCTGCGTCAGCCTACCTTACATGGCTAGTCATGTAGAAAAGACAAAATGGCAACAGTCGAGTGAGAGATGAAGTCTCACTAGATTGTATTAGCTTGTGTTTACTATCTTGAAATGTGAAAGGCAGTGGTAATAATGTGCTGCTTTCCAGCCCAGGAGCATCTGTGTCAGATTTCATCAGAGTGCAATTAATAAGCAAGGCTGAAAATGCTTTACACGTATTAATAGCCGCATTAAACTGCAGTGTTTATGATATCATTAGGCCAGTATGTGGTGTCATTATCAGATGGGTGGAAAATGTAGCACTACAGACATACAGAGAGGTTTAAGTCTAGTGTGAAACAAGCTATAATTATTTCATGAATTTCATTACAGACCTAATCAGCTATTCTTACTTGTTTATATGTGCTATTAATTAATTTGGGATGTTGTTTCCTGGCTTATGCAAGTACATCAGCACCAAGGACCTTGCCCTCTTGGTGTCTACTAAGGTTAGCCAGTTATAGATACAAGAAATAGATACAGCATTGAAGCCAAAACAGCGTGAGTACAGTGATTTAATAGACATCCATATCTCCTATTTAATGGCTCACATGACCTACAAATGTGGACAAAATGACAGGGCAGATACTTATTGAAGAACAGGGGTCAAGGTTCTGTGAATTGATAACTGGGATTTCCGATGGCGATCATAAATTTTACAGCGACAGTCACCTCAATATTATGGGTTTGCCATCGTAAATCAAAAGCATGACACCAGCAGGCGTAGGGATGTTGTCCATTTACCTACATGTGCTTTTTATTTTACCTTACAGTATAGTTGACAATCATGAGAAACAGAAGACATTGTGATACAGCACCTACAGACTGTGTTATAGTCTTTCTGACCTTATATTGGCAAACTGATCTCTCCTAAATTTTCCAGAGTTGGTAACTCAATACAAGCATTTCCCAAGGTACAATTGATAAATGTTTGATTTTTCGGTTAATGTGAGTGTAAAATGCTTGTTCCAGGATCCCAAGAGCCCAAAATCTCAAAGTCCTTGACCAAATACAGTATACAAAAAAGACTTTTTGCTACTGTGTCAAGAATTTTTCACTCTCATTAACTGAGAAATGTATACATTAACAACCTTTCCACAATGATTGACCATATGTAGTACTGTTTGGAAACATGGCCAAATCTGGCATCAGGATGAAAAGCATCAGGTTGCTGTCATGATTATAATTATGCACGTCACCTATTAACTGTTAAGCATCATCAAAGCATCAGCATCATAAAAAGTAAGTAAAGTAACGTAAATTACAATCTTTATTCAACTTGCTTCATGACTCTTAACAGCAAACAATGTTAGCAGTTCAAGCATCAGGCTCAGGCAAACCAGTCACTGCTAGCACTGTTCATGTAGGCTATGTATGTTCGCCCATAAGAGATGCAAGAAACGGTGCATGTAATCTACAGCAGTGGGTGCCAGCCTCTGGGTTGCAACCTCCACAAGGGGTCCTGAGATGAAGCTAATAATATTCAGTCTAGAAAATAATAAAACATGTTTTTTTCTTGTAAAATACTATATAACTTTACCTCTTCAGGCTGAAAATATTCACTTAGTCTAGTCTTAAAGGTGCTGTGGATTGTGAAGATCCAGGACTTAGCCAAAGAATTTGATCATCGACAACTTCTCAGTCCCTTCCCCCTTTCCGCTAAAGCCCAAAACGGTCTCCTAAGCCCCTAACCCACAAGGGAGAATGAATGCGTGTGCATAAGCAGTGATTGACATGCAGTTAGACACAAAACAACAGGGGTTAGCTACTTGGCTCAGCTGAGTAAAGCAAAACAGGTCCAGCATTTACACCTATCATCAGGAGATAGTAAACAGACATCACTGACAGGATCAGTTTGGGTCTGCCTCTATGATTGACTGGGGTTTGCATTGTCCCTAAAATGCATGTGCATACAGTATACAAATATACATTGACACAGGGACTCACACACACATAGGCTCAGACAGACACAAACCGCAGACATGACTCCTCTTTTTAACAAAACCCTCTGAGCTCCTCCAGGGAGCGATTTCTTGTTCCACCTTCAGAGTGAAAGGCGTACAGTATTAGTTCACATGTACTGCAGCTTGGAGAGAAGCGTGCTCTCTTCCAGCAGAGCAAAGATTTACCACAGCCAAATGTGTGCCACCTGTCTGCCCTGTCTGTCTGCCACCAGAGCTGCTGCCCAAGAGGAATCATTAGTAGACACTGCCTCAGCTCTTACGTCACTGGGCAGGACATCAGGAACTTTTCCTTTTTTAGATTAAAGCTCATTATAAAGTAAGAAATAGATTGTAGATGTTGCAATGCTGCACAAACATTTTGATGATGCAAGAAAATGAACTGCCTGAGAAGCATTATGTTGTAATTTTAGCTTTCAAATTGCTCCTCCAAACCGTCTGCTAAGTCTCTAGATGCAGGACTTCCTGGAGCAGAAGGACATCTGTGTTATATGTGTCAGAAATGTGTTAGTAATGTAGTTGTCGCAAGAGGCGCTGTGGAGGAACATGTCCCACTGGGAGACAGATTGCTGTGGCCACAGAAGTACGAGGCGTGTGCTGGCTCTGCACATTCACTGTAGGGCCAGTTCTCAACACCTCACCCCTTTCGATTAATCAAGCCTGCCTTGGTTATTTAAGGCCCACGATTAATCATGCAGGATAACTGAGGTGATAGATTAGGGTTAAAGGAAAAGTTTGGGGATTTGAAGATAAAAGGGTTTATTCAGGGTTATTCTGGCACTGCAGCTAACAATCATCTGACAAAGAGGCTGGTATCAGCGTATCAGGACCTTTTCGTGCAATGAGATTACGTATCCATCACTGAGACAAATTCTCTTCAGTCATTATTAGTAATGTGATATTTTGACTTGGTGAGCTGTGTCAGTGTGAACTTAAGTTACTTCTCTCTCTTGGTAAAATGGGAATAATACTGCAGGTGGAAATGCAAAGGTGTTAATACAGGGAGTGCCCTTTTCAAATTCATTACATTACATTACATTACATTACATGTCATTTAGCTGATGCTTTTATCCAAAGCGACTTACAATTAAGTGCTTTCAACTGTGAAGGTTCAAACTCCAGACCACAAGTAGTAAGTGCCAATACAGTAGCTTTAAATAGGCAAAGCTACAAAGAGACAAATGAAAGTGCAGGTTCGAAAGTGCAAGTTCAAGATTTTTTTATTTTTTTTTTATTTTTTTTTTATCTGAGGTGTAGTCGGAAGAGATGCGTTTTTAGCCTTCGGCGGAAGATGTGTAGGCTTTCGGCCATCCTGATATCGATGGGGAGCTCGTTCCACCATTTGGGAGCCAGGACAGTGAACAGTCGGGATTTCGTTGAGTGATTAGTTCTCCCTCGCTGTGAGGGAGCAGCCAGCAGTTTGGCTGATGCAGAACGAAGTGGGCGGGTTGGGGTATATGGTTTGACCATGTTCTGGATGTAAGCGGGTGCTGATCCGTTCGTGGCCCTGTACGTAAGTACTAGTGTCTTGAAGCGGATGCGGGCCGCAATTGGTAGCCAGTGAAGAGAGCGGAGGAGAGGTGTAGTGTGAGAGAACTTGGGGAGGTTGAAGACAAGTCGAGCCGCTGCATTCTGAATGAGCTGCAGGGGTTGGATGGCACATGCAGGCAGGCCAATCAGGAGGGAGTTGCAGTAGTCTAGACGTGAGATGACTAGAGCCTGAACCAGAACCTGAGCCGCCTTCTGCGTTAGAAGGGGACGTATCCTTCTGATGTTATGCAGCATGTATCTACACGATCGGGTGGTTGCAGCAATGTTAGCAGTGAAGGAGAGTTGGTCGTCAAGTGTTACTCCCAGGTTTCTAGCAGTCTTGGTGGGGACTACTATAGAGTTGTCAGTTGTTATAGTCAGGTCTTGGGTAGGAGAGCCCTTCCCTGGAAGGAAAAGGAGCTCAGTCTTGTCGAGGTTGAGTTTCAGATGGTGTGTGGACATCCAAGAAGAGATGTCAGTCAGACAGGCCGAGATACGTGCTGCTACCTGAGTTTCAGACTCAGGAAAGGAGAGAATTAGTTGGGTGTCATCTGCGTAGCTGTGATAAGAAAAGCCGTGCGACTGAATGACAGACCCGAGAGAGTTGGTGTACAGAGAGAAGAGGAGGGGACCCAGGACTGATCCCTGAGGAACCCCAGTTTTAAATGGGCAAGGTTCTGAGCTAGACCCTCTCCAGGTTACCCGGTAGGTTCGGTCTGCCAGGTAAGATGTGAGTAATGAGAGCACAGAGCCTGAGACACCCAGATTTCGGAGTGTCGAAATGAGGATCTGGTGGTTCACTGTGTCAAAGGCAGCAGAAAGATCCAGAAGGATGATAATGGAAGAGAGAGAGGTTGTTCTAGCGATGTGAAGCTGCTCAGTGACAGGAAGGAGGGCAGTTTCTGTTGAGTGGCCAGCCTTGAAGCCAGACTGGTGGGGATCAAGAAGGTTGTTCTGGTGGAGATAGGTAGAGAGTTGATTATAAATGGCATGCTCAAGAGTTTTAGATAGAAATGGAAGAAGGGAGACGGGTCTATAGTTATTTACATCAGAGGAGTCGAGTGTTGTTTTTTTGAGCAGTGGGGTCACTCTTGCCTCTTTGAGAGCATCGGGGAAACAGCCAAAAATTCATTTTGAAGAAGTGACGTTAACCTTCCTTACATTTTTTTTTTTTAATCAGCGGTGACATAAGTGTTAATTCATTCTGATAGGAAAGTTAGGCAGTGAGAGCTTGAGAGCAGTGCTCTTCAGGCCTCTTCACTAGTAATTTAACTTCAGTATGTGAGAGGATATGCATACATCAACATTCAACACCTCAACACTTGCGATTGGCGGGGACTGGGGGAATGTGTGTGTGTGTGTGTGTGTGTGTGTGTGTGTGTGTGTGTGTGTGTGTGTGTGTGTATGTGTGTGTGTGTGTGTGTGTGTGTGTGTGTGTGTGTGTGTGTGTGTGTGTGTGTGTGTGCGTGCGTGCGTGCGTGCGTATGTGTGTGCGTGCGCACGGTGTGTGTGTGAGTGTGAGCGTGAGCGTGTGTTTCTTTCTGCAGCTCAGTAGAACATTGGCATTGAATCTGCACAAGGAGGAGCCATCAGAATAACATTTGAGTCCCTCACTTTGTTAATGTTAGCTGATGTTAAGAGTTGAGAAATCAAGATTGCAATTACTTGTGTTTATGAAAACGTGTTTCACGTCTCCTTCTGAGCAGCAGGTCTATCAGTGTAATCACAGCATTAGGTTGTAGAGAATAATGTCTTCATGAGCAGGCATTCCCTCTGCACTGCAATAACAAGTCCTTGGTTTGCTAATGAGCGTCTAAAGTGAGACAGTCTGGTGTGCTGTTAAATAGCAGGGAGAGCTGTGAGGATCTTATTCTAACACTTAAAGCTGACTTGATCTTCTGTCTTTACTTCTGCCAGCTGCTCTTTGCTCTGACAGACATGAGCACATTCCCTGGAAAGAAGATTCTGGTTGAGTCATTTACCTGCCAATCAAAACCAAAGGGGTCAAACCCCCGGGGAATAGCATGCTCTCACGGCCTCGGCCCGTCATGCACTGCCGGTCTCCAGATAACCCTGTCGCATGTGTGTTGATGTTGGATCATTTGAGCATGTCAGCCTGCAGGCCAACACACAGCAAGTACACCACGTCTATAAGGGGCCACAGTTAAGTTTACACTAATTAATGGGGCTGAACTTTTCAAGGCAATGCATAGCTTTCCAAGCAGCAGGACCACAATTCTATATTTAAATCTTACATGCAGCAGGTTTATTTACAGCTGGGAACATTATCCAACACCTCATTTTGCTGAATCCAAATGAAAACCGCCATCTGAGTGCACAGATTGGGAGACGCTTGGTTCTTCCATTTTTTAAATATATGTTCAAAATTTTACTTCAGTAAAGCACAGTAATGTCAGCAGAATATACTTTACTTTTCCCCTTTAGTGTTACATGTATATTACATATATGCATATTATTATTATTATTATTATTATTATTTATTATTATTATTATTATTATTATTATTATTATTATTATTATTATTAGTATGTATTAACTTGTAAACATAATTTGAATCGTATGGTTGGTCAAGATGGTATTTTAACAGCTTGAAATACTTGGAGGTAGTTTAATATATAAATGTAACTCATTGTTATTGCTGTCTATCTTAGCAAGGACACTCTTGAAAAAGATATTTTTCATCTTAGTGAAGTTTTCCTGGTTAATGAAAGCTTATATTTTCTAAAGAAAAGTATTTGAGTAAATGCACTTTTGTATGTATAAAAGGGAGGACACAAATATGGAAGGATACTGTGGCATTTCACAATAGCAGTCTAATCTGAGCTAACCCTCTTTAACAATGTAGCACCTGATTGTTGGCTTATCCAGGGGCCTGTGGTTACTGAGGCCTGTCGTCCAGCCGGTGCCCTGCTCTCTTGGGGCTTTAGTGAAGCACTACTGCTGGGAAGGGAAAGGGGAATTGCCTGCTGAGAGGGGTGGAGTGTGTAGCAATGTAGGGGTGCTGAAATTTGTGCTCATAAGACTCTCTCCTTCTCCCATTCTCAGCAGGTGCCTGTTGCCACCTCCCCCTAAGCCCCCCCCCCCCGGTCCTTCCACATGACAGAGGAGCCGCCGGAGCAGCTGGGGTTAGGGATACTTGTCAGCAGGGCGATCATGTGTCCTCTGAGTCTGTCCCATAGCCACGTCGACTGACAGCCAGCATCAGCTGATTATCGCCACTGTGGCAGTAAAAGAAACCCACTTTGGCAGTGACAGGCTTATGACCTGCAAGACATGCTCATATTGAGTAACCAGCACTTCATCCAGAGGCTCAGGCTGTGTTACCCTAGCCTTGAGAACACACTACTGGGCAGATAGTCTGACACATTAGCAATCTGTTTAAGGTTAAAGGATCAAATCATAGCCACAGTTATAAATTGCATCTGTTACCCGTACAAGATGTTTATATGTTTGTACGCTGTAATTGAACTTTATTGCTCCTTTGATATCCAGAGAAGAGCGTTTGCACTGGGCTCAATGTAATTCTAATTATATCTGCAAAAACACGTCTAGTTGATGATTGAACCAAAAAGGTTTACTCATCATTAAACTGGTGCTTTGCTATGTTTGAATAAGTTATATTACTGACCGAAGGCAAGTGTGGAAACGACAGTATATGAGCATGGAACTCAGAAAAGTTATTTTAATCCCTCCTGGCCAGTCGTGCTTGGTGTTTGTGTATTTTGAGAATCTCTGAGAGGTTAACACCCCATGTGCTCAGAGGCTCAGACAGACTACTGGTGTCTGGTATCAAGCTGAATTAAAGCTATGTCAACACATTCAGTCAGCCAGGCTTACATGACAGAGGCCCCTATTCGTCTCTTATCTGAGGCATAGACATACAGTCAGCTACATTACACACACACACACACACACACACACACACACACACACACACACATACATACACATTCAGATCAGATATTCCACTGTTCCCCGTGTTTATTCTCTAAATATATTTTTGTGTTGAAATTTAAATGAGTTTGGAAATCTTTCTATTGTCTAACATGACGCCATGTTTGCCTTGTTTACAATGCACAAAGATTAGAAAGCACTGAGATATATTAATTATTGATGGAATCCAATTAAAAGTCTCATACTTGTACCCAAAAGCATCAGCATTGGAATTGAATTATTAAGAATAAGTTTAGGGGGTTTTGTGCTGGCTGGAGTATTGTTCTGGAGTGGCAGACATTATAACTTCCTTTCCTGACTGAGTGTGTTGTCACCAGCCTCGGGCCCTCATGCTGCAGACTAACAGTAACTGACTAGCTCTGGCTTATGCTGTTATGTAAAGAAGCCCGGTCCAATGGGAAAGGTGGATTGCTGCCTGCCCGCCTGCTAAAATCAGCTTGAATGAGACGAGGTTGATGTTGTCCTCAGACTCCTGTTGTTCTGTTGTTTGCCTGTGTGTGCGGCTTGTTAGGCTGCTGAAAGCATTGTGTTTAGCCCCAGAGATGGTGGCTTGAAGGTGACATCTGTCTGGGAGGTAGAGGGGAGAGGAGAGAAGAGTGCTGCGCAATGCTGCTATAAATACGCGGCCGTGACAGCTCACAGAGGAAGCAGCTGAGAAGAGGAGCTTTGCTATGCTGCATACCTCCTAGTGACCCTGTCACTTCCACAGAGGTCTTAATTATTCTGCACTGGCAGCTCCCCTCTGCTTACTGCAGAAGCTGTGACATACAGGGGCCTGTTAGAGGAAAGGTCCACACTGTTTTCTCTAACTTACAGCACCCACATAACATGTAAACAGCAGTTTGGTTCAGTGTATGAACACAGTAGTCCTTATACAAATCTGTCATTTAGGTTTTAAATGAGTGTGCCCTCCCTGTTTACTTCAACCCTCCATTTTTTGCAGCCTGATGCCATTTATTCTATGATTATTTTGTACTTGAGACTGCATGCTGACACATTAAATTTGTCATCTTTTGGCTCACAATTACTTCAGTGGCTCTGTAACTGATATTGCAAATTCATATTCTTTCTTCCCTCTCTATTTATTTATATACATACACCCATTACTTATGGTCACACCTGTTTTATGTAATCTTACAAGTTATTTCTTTTACTGTGTTTATCTCTACATGTCACCACATAAATGATTCAGTTAGATGTGCAATTTCTAATCTTATACTCAGGGTTACAGTCCATAAAACAAGTCATATTTTAGCATAGTGTGAATGACCTCTGTTACCCTGCGAATGACACTAGTGGCTTTAACGGCTGGTACTGGTATGGAGGTACATCTTTATCACCTTTGCGGGCCTAATGGCAACTTATAAATGGGGCTAGTGTTTCCACACTCAGGTTTCAGTGTGGTCAAGGTCACAAAGTTCCTGTTACACATGCAAAAACTCACAGACATACACAACATTGACACACACATACTGTATACACGTGCACATTTCAAATTTCTATATTTTTGTGTTTTTTCTGAAGGGAAAGCAATAATGTTTTCCAGGAGTATTTGTCTGTAATCTGATTTAAAGCATCTCATAATTACACAGTTGACATTCTTGTACACCACCAGACAGCATTTTTGCTGCATCTTCAAATTTTGCTCCATATCGCTGTGAAGTTAAGATACCACTACTCACCCTTAAATAATTCTTCATGGTGTTCCTCTCGTGCCATAACAAGCACTCTGCCCTGACAATGAATGATACTGTTGAGTTGCCTTTATCTGGGCCCAATCGTGTGTGTGTGTGTGTGTGTGTGTGTGTGTGTGTGTGTGTGTGTGTGTGTCTCACTAACTGGCACCAGTGGATAGATTACCTAATACAGTCCAAGCACGTTATTAGACCCCAGGGCGCTGGCTAAGTCACTCTGAGTTCTGTTTCTGGCCTTTTAATTATTCATCAAGGTATTGCCTGGGATGTAACCTCAATTACTGTGGGCTGCGGGGCCAGGTCACGTGTTGTTAACACTGCGCTGTGATCAGAGCCACCACAGGGAAGGCTGCCAATGGGAAGAAGTGCTCTGTGGCTTGGCTCTCCACCCACCTCCGCTGATTGGCTCACATTTAGCAGGATGCTGGCTGCACTGGGGCAGGGAGGGGAGGGGCATTCCTCAGATTCCCTGTAGCCACAATGGGGACAGGAGGATGGTGTAAATACTGTAAATCAAAGCTTGATTGGTGTGATCAGCATGGTGTGAGCAGCCGTATGAGGCTGGAGGAGGGAGGAGGGGGAGGAGGGAGATGAACAGCTGAAGGTTTTAATGAGCCAAAAGGAGGGTGAGATGTGTGCTCTCTCTCTTGGGCCCACCTGTAGTGGGCAAACAAGCTGTGCACCTGCAGTCCCGGAGCCCTTAGCACACAGAGCAGAGGGCGAGAGAGGAACTGGCAACCCAGCAACACTTGAAAGAAGGACACAAGGATGAGAGGCTGGTCTGATTTGAGTGGCTGGAAGGTGCCAAAATTAAGGACGTTGTCCATAACATGCTCCCAGTTTTTAGCCTTGTCAGACAAGTTGAATTATCTCACCTTACATCTTCGTGTTTGAGAGAAACTCAATTGAGCATTTCTGCCTCTCAATTTGCACCTTAATAAGGCGTTTGCTTTTTCATTTGTAACATCCATGAAGTCGAGAAGCCAGAGCTCAATTTCTGTACTTCTATCAGATTTGGTGAGAGTGATCATCATCAACATCCCATTTCTCGGCTGATTTGTGGCTATCATGTGTGGCCGTCCCCTGTGCCTGCGTCGCTCTGACAACCATGTCATGCATATCCAGGTAGTGATAATGAGAGCTGCTGTCATGGTGATCTATGACTAACAGCAGTTTCACGCTGTGTTAAATCAGGGCTGCTGCCTTGTTAGAGTCTGCTCCCTCAGGCCACACCTACCTTTACCATCTGATAATGAGGCCCCCAAATCCTACGAATTAGGATATAAAAAGTTGGTTATTATAAGGTGACAAATGTACAGATATTTTTACTGACAGTGTTATCTGCACAAATAATCCACCGTCCCCTGATGTTTCACTGCAGTGATCCAACACAACACCTGCCAATTCTGCTGCTGTGAACCCTGTGCCCTGGTTAAATATACAGGATACTAAATATTACTGTAAATATTAGTTCATTAATTGATTAGTCAATCATCAGAAAATTAAACAATTTTAACAATTTCTGATCAACAATTTTAATGATTGATTAAAAAAAATCAATGCAAAAACACTAAACATTCTCTGTTCCTAGCCTTTTAAATAATGATAGTATGATAGTTAACTAAATGTCTTTGAATATTTAATTCATTTTGTTCAATCAAAGTTTTCCTACATAACTGTAAAGTATATAGAAGTAGATGCAAGTAAGTTACAGAATAACTAATAACTAGTGTCTAGACGAAACAAAAATGCACATATTAATTTACTTCCCAACAGATTTTTGTTTTTATCTGGAGGTTTAATTATGTCTTCTCTCTAAAGGTCACACAAAACGAGCAATTTGAAGATGTCACCCAGCTCTAGGAACTTGTGATGGACATTTTTCACTTTTTCAGATATTTTATAGAAACATTTTTAATATGTAATTAATTATAAAAAATTATTGTTAGCTGCAGCAGTGGGAGAATGCACGCATGCAGGTGACGTGATACCAGTCCGACCAATGGCGTCACACTATTCCACTGACCTACATGTGGTGGTAATACGCCAAGAAACACATCAATGGGCCAGCAAAGGCAGGGAAGAAGAGGACTACAGGCTAGTAATTGAGAAGGAGGAATGTTACGTAATACTTAAATGATTAATCGTTGAACAAAATAGTTGCTTATTATTTTTATGTTTATCAACTAATTGAATAATTGACTAATCATTCCAGCTCTAGATAAAATAATCAGCTATAAGAAAAATCTATTGTTGCCTCCCTGAATATCATATAAACATGTCTGGAGACAAACTGTTTTGTCTGAGCTGAAGCTCCGCTGCTGTGGGCGACTGTATTGCATTACACAGAGGAGAAGAGCAGATGTCCCAGAGAAGTGCTACTAGAGCTCCAGGCAGCCCGTCCTCGGGGGGGGGCAGCAGACAGGAAGCAGCTCCAGATGGGACATCCTGTGTCATAAATATTGTGTGAATTGTACTGGCTATAATGGCACATGCCTACTTCTGCTATGCTTCCAAGTAACCTTGACTGCGGATTTACAAGTACGGACATAAATTGCGTTGAAAGATTTAGAGGCAGCAAGAGTGTTCAGTGAAACACGTGGACAATGTTTAGAGTTATGCCCTGTGAATGACATATTTAATTCATGTAAGATGTAAGATCAAATTTTCCTACATAACTGTAAAGTATATAGAAGTAGATGCAAGTATGTTATAGAATAACTAATGCACATATTAATTTACTACCCAACAGCTTTTCGTTTTTATCTGGAGGTTTAATTATGTCTTCTCTCTAAAGGATTTGTTTAGATAATGTAGTAGGTGCTAATTAACCAGCTCGCTCTCCCACTTGGAGCTAAGGTCACAATATTGCTTTGTTCATGTTGATCCAGCAGCTAAGCCATAGCTCTCGGCTTTCCATTATGCTTAAAACCAGAGAACGCTGAAGTAAACCTACAAAATGAATTCTGGGGCAAGAAATGCAAACGCTATGCGAGTCTTGTGAGCTGAGTGGATTATCTATAGCTGCAGTCCTGCTGCTTCTCTGGGATAATGCCTTTTATTATGGAGTGTTTTATTGATGCCAGGAGTAAAGCTGACAAGGAAGAGGCAGCTATAAAATGAAGCCTCCCAATCTTGGTCGTCTGCCACCTCCTGTGAAAGCTCTCCAGTCTGTATGCATGCATGTCCATGTGTACTGTATGTGCATGCAGGGGATTGATGTGCATTGTGAGCTTGTTTGTTTGTTCAGTTGGTATTAGATGAGTTTCTAGAATAAATAGGGCATCAGTGATTACTTGTGTGTCACTGTAATCTATGTGGCTCTGATACCTAATCTCTCCTCTACTCCAACCCTGAAGTGCATACAGGAGTGTATGTGTAAAACAGCATCAGTAGGGAGTTTGAATAATGATTAATTTTAATGTGCTGCCACATCTGTTTTTAGGCTGACAGAGTTTTGGCTAAAATTAAATGTCCCAAATATTTTTCCAGAACCCACAATGAGCTAATGGCCCCATCCATAAAACAACATTTCAGCAGTGCTGTATATCAGTGAAGTGTGTTTGCATTTCACCTCATATCTCAATTAGTTCAAACCATCAGGATCAGTAGTTATAGCTTCCCTGGTGGACAGTGGGACACACCCAGGGAGATTTTTCCAACCTGTGTGTGCGTGTGTGACAGCGTGCAGATGACCATGTTCACATGCTTTGCAGTGTGGAGCAGCAGGGATCAGTGGAAGCACAGCGCTGACAGGTTGACCCATACCAAAGCCCTCTGTCATTACAGGGATCAAACTGTTCAAGGCCACAGACTTTCACTTTTACTCCTCCCACTGAAAAAAATGCAGCTCCTGCCCTCCTCACTCATACAAGTAAAGTTACATGATCCTGCAATTCGAGGACCACATCGGTTTAATTCTGGCCTCTCAACATTACTGTAAATGGTCCCTGTCTTTAGCAAATTGTGCATAAGTGTACATTATGCATGCTTTAGTAGATCGTAGCCTGACTGCCACTCATGTGGAAAACACTCTTTGAGGCTTGAAAGTTGCCCAGCATCCATTATTTTACCCTCGTGAAAATGATGCAGATGCTTATTTTTGATTAAATTACTGTACTACTCTGTGACAACCCGTTGAAGTTTTGCACATAGATATGAAATCTATTTTACTTTTATGCTTCCAAGAATTTTTTTTTTTTCCTTTGCTGCATTGCCTTTGGCCAAAAAATCTCTGGCCTGCTCTCATTGGGCGTTTTATGCAGGGAAAATAAAGACAGATGGGAACAATGCAAGTCTTCCAAAACAGCAAAGACTTGATATCAGTTTCCTACCCTGTGTCATATAAATTACTTTTATATACGACAGATTTGTTTTGCCAAATATGTTTAGAAGGAAACATAATTGCTGGCCAGTTTACAGACTCTGACAATGTTTTTCCCAGTAAAGGAAATGCTTAGTTTTTTTACCGCACAAAAGTCGTAGGGAGGCGGTTGCTTGACACAGGAGACCAGGGTTCACATCCTTTTCTGTGGTTAGGTTTAGGCAACTAAAACATTGTGGTTTTGGTTGAATACTGTAAAATTAGTCAATGTTGATTTTTTTTCTATATTTAACCACAGACCACAAGCTTTTACTAACCTTAACCTTAAAGTGATTTGAGTGCCTAAACATAACCATAAACAAGACTGAGAGTCTGCAGCCATGCTAACGGCTCTGTAAGGCTGTACTCTGCATGCTAACATGCTCACAATGACAATGCTAACATGCTGATCTTTAGCAGTAATGTTCACCAGTTTTAAGCTGACAGGACAATCTCCAATAAAGGCAAGAAGTCAAAATTACGCCAGTCTTATTCTATAATTGGCTTTCCAGAAACGGATGAATCGATCAGAGGTTCAGCAGTTGTGTGAGCATTATATCTGGTGCCATAACAGTACATTTGTACAATGTGTACATGTGTTTGTGTTTATGTTTTCTAACAGTAGAGGGAAAAGGAAGGTGTCTGTTGCGAGAAAGCGTGTTTTCTCTCCTCTCTCCTTCTCTGATTACTGCTGTTTTGGCAGCTGACGCCCAGTAATGGAGACCTGGCTGTCAGGGAAATTTCTAGCTGTCTGCCGTAGCGCAGCTCTTCATTCCAATCAGCAGCTGTCAACCCAGCCTAGGCTGTTATTAATGATGGCCACTAACTGCCTCACAAATTCTCGGCACTATTTGAGAGCCAGCGTGAAATAAGGTTACACTCGCCTAGTGTGCTGCTGTGGGTTAATGGAGAGGTCTCAAATATCAAACAACACTACAAACTACTTCTGAGCCTTCTCTAATTTTGAGGAGCTCATGCAAAATATAAAGAAAATGTTTTGTGATTGTTGAATGTAAAGAATAATAAAACTAACAAAGGTTTTGTCCTTGAAAATAGTTCAGCTGTTGGAACAGTTTATTCAGTGTGTCATTGTTATCATGCTGATGCCTGCGTCGTCATGTCTGTGTGTACATGGCTGAAGTAGTCGCTCTGCTTGATTGACTGAGATAACTGCATCATAAAAACTTCTTTATATCCTTGTATGGTAGAGGTTGCACTAATAGAATTGTGTGTGAGGCCCTAAATGCGACCGTGACAGAAAAAGCATGTGTTTGTCAGCTGTTAAACATGGGCCATGGGCATTCACAACGGCACACTGGGGAACAGCTGCCATATAAATCACTCACCTTTGAAATGCTGCGATGAGCTCTCCGCCCTCACCGTCACTCTGCGGGTGAACAGAGAAGCGATTCAGGGCAGGGAGCGGCTGACACCGGGAACATGACACCACCTCATATCTGCCTAGCAGGCAAGGCAACAGAGAACACTACCGGACACCTTTCGTCAGGTTCCTCGCTGCTTAAGCTTGCTGCACCCCTGACTCCTTTTGCGCTCAAGGCAAAACGGTGCAGTGTGGCACCGCCCAGAAAAACACAAAGAATTTTACCACACGCTACTTCTCTACATGGTTGCATTGACTCACATGGTTTCCCTGTTATCCTTCATCTGCCAGATTATTTACCCACCCTTTTAGGTTGATGAGTTTTACCACAAAGAAGATTGATGCTCTTGGCTATTATGGGCCTTGTAAAAGAGGGAAGATTCCTGTCCTGTGACAGGTAGCAATTAAGTCTTAAAGAGGTGTAACAAGGTCCTGGCTTTTCCTTGTCAGAGGTCATATCAAAGAACAGCATGTCTGCTATTTGTGAGTTGCTATAGAAGGATGAAGTAGATGTCTGACCTTTGGTTCACAGGTAATCCTTATCTCAGGAATCTTGATCCTCAAAGGTGTGGCTGTTTCCTACCCTCATTTACAGGACAATCAAGGAATGCTCACACACCTGTAGCACTTCACCCAAATGTAAAGCCTGCTGTGAGAATCCAGCGGAACAACCTGCTTCTGCTAGCACATGCTGATCACTCTTCAGATAACAAGATGGTGTTTTGGCAACAGCCAGACTATTTGAAGAAATGATAGAGAAAAAGAAGGGATGATAGTTATAATAATAATAATAATAACAATAATAATAATAGTCACTGTTATATGAGGTGCTGGCGCCCCAGAGTCCTGCGGCTGTTTGCGGTTTATTAAGACCTGTTCTCCCTCTGCTTTGTGTTGAGCCACATACCACAGTGTGTTAAGTTGTTTGTTACTGGCTGTGTCAGTGCAGTGGAGGGTGGAGAAAGGGATATGTGTGTGAGTCAACAGCTCCACTCATCTGGGATTGAAGAAAGAGCTGTGTGATATATAGCTAACCGCTCAACCACCTGTCAATCCACACACACTATTACCACCCCACCCTGTAGGCACATCACTGGAAAACCGCTGACAATTACAGGATGCTGTAGATACAATTTCTCTAAGAGGTGGAGCGAACAGTTCTTCAAGTATTCTGTGGTATTTGACCTGCAGTGTCAGGTTTATGATTTAAGTGCAGTTGCGTCAGGCTGATGCTCCTCTGTGGATTCATCTCCCCTCGGCTGGAGAGTGACAGGACAAGAAGAGGCTGGCGGAATAACTTATGAACACCCATCACGTTTGCTCACGACAAGCAAGGCAGAACAGTCAAGCAAAAGAATACAGGAGCCTGAAGGCACTCGTGTTCAAGCATTATGTCTAGTTTCACATATCAGTTCAGCTGAGTTGTCATTTGTTGTCAGTCAGTTTGACTAATTGTTCATAAGTAACAAATACAAGTCTGTGAAGTTTGCTGGTTGTTTCATCCTTCCTGTTTGTGGTGTGTAATCACAGTCGGACCTGTAACACACATCTGAAGAGATGAAAGGAGAGAGTGATGCGACAGAGGTCACTTAGCCCAAGGCAGCGCAACGCAACACACACAGCAAAACCAGTTCCATCAATTTGTTCTTTGTTTTCCTCTGGCCTGTGTTTTCACAAGATGGATTGATAGGCAAAATCACTCCCAAATATGTAATTATTTCCCATTATTAGTTCAATATTGGCATATTGATGAGAAATGTTAAAGATCAGTCCCATTTCCAAAGTTCATGACAGTCCATCCAATAATTGTCGAGATACTTCACTGAAAACCAAACATGTCAACCTCGATGTGGTGAAAGAGAGAAAGTCAGGGGATCACTAAAGTTATTGGGATTCATCCTCTGGGGGCCATAAATATCTCTGGGCCAGATGGCAATTTATCCAATAGTTGTTGAGACATTTTAGTCTGGACCAAAGTGTTGAACTGACCAACCGACATTTCCACTTTTAGAACCACATCGCCAGCATGGCTAAAAAAACAAAGAAAATGTATTTACATAACAGTTTCTGGCTTTATCTGAACCTAATGCTTAATAAAAACATATGATTTTCTAAAATGAGTGCCAGGTTGAAAAACTGTTTGACACAAAAACTTGATTTGTCTCTCTCAGAAAAGATTCACTGTGTCATAAAGTTTCCACTCTATTTGATGAGAGTGAATACAATTTGATTAATTTCAGTCAACCTAAACATATGTGATCTGGCAGCAAGGCGTTATCTCAAAGAAATTTATTTTCATAGAAGAAACAAAGCATCAAAGCAGCAGGAGAGTAGTGAGCAATAGTATTTCAATGAAAAGAAACGGTGTTGTATCAATCAATCCCAACTCTTCAAATCAATATGGTTTTCTAAATGCATTTTTGAACACTGCAAATCTAATCAAACAGTAGATGTTTGTGTGGTATACCTGTGTTTTGTGTTTTAACTGTATAATTACCGTTATATGTTTTTATAGTGACTTTAGAGACTCTTTTGTATATATTTATTTACCTGCTTTGCACTTTTACTGATGTTTTGCACTGAAAGGACTGCATCAATTCCGTTGTACATGTACAATGATAATGACTATTCTATTCTAGATATTACAGTACAGTATGTTAATTTAATAAATCAAAAAACAACTATTTTAATGTTGTTCAGCAATTAGATCTAGTTTCTGTTTTCTGCTAATAAGTTATCAGATGACTAATAATTACAGCTTAAACAATGCGTTGATTAGTTGATCAACAGAAAACTAATTGGCAATTATTTTAATAATCAATTAATTGTTTTAGTCAAAAAAAGGCTAAATATTTCCAGGTTCCAGCTTCTTAAATGTGAGGATTTGCTGCTTTTCTTTCTCTTGTGTGACAGTAAACTGAAAATCTTTGTGTTTTAGACAAAACAAGTAATTTTTAGACATATGATAGCTGAAACGATTAACTGATTAATCAATAATGACAATAATTGTTAGCTGCAGCTAATAATAATTAGTCTCTAATTGTATCATGAATGCTGAATTATGTCAGAGTTGGGTACAATTATTTCTTTCTAGTCATGGTTGAAATTAGCTTTTGTGTTTTTTCCATAAAATATACATACAATACATATTTTACACACATAATGTAGAAAATGTATTTCTTGGTTAATTGACTCACAGAATCCTCTCCAGAACAAATCTAAGCAATGCTAGGATCTGCTAAATCCATCAGCTTTTGCAAGTGTAACAGCAGACTGTCAGGGGAAATGGTAAACCTCACTTTTGTACATGTCAAACATAACATGATGAACAGCCATAAAGTCGCACAGCATTAAAAGTTCCCTTTTCCCACGTCGCGCTGCCATAGAGCAGGGCACGTCTGCAGAACCACAAGACTATAACTCATGCACGCTCTGTAAACTAATCACTTCCTGGGTTTCCGCACACTCAGGCGAGACTGTTTCATCTCTGTGCAGATGAAAAATCTGGGTTTGTGAAATGTATCAGCTTATTCTTGAATACTCAGTGGACAAAAAAAGCGGAAAAAACTATTTCATAAGGGAGCTGTTACATTCACAGAGTCACCGTTCTTCTATGCACTTTTATGGATCTAGTTTCAGGTCTATGAAATAAGATTCCTCTGTCTGAGTGAGACCGAGACATGGGTGTCTGTAGGTGTCGAAATTGAACATCTGTGGGGCTGGGAAGTTATTTTAGCTCAATTCTCTGGAGGAAAAGCAGCAGTTAAAGGGCGCTTTCTAAAGAAAGACCAGTCTGAGTAACAACCACTTCAATCCTCCATGGATTTCACACTTCCATACACTCACATTTAAATGTATGTTTTCTGGTTCACTTTAGATGAGTACTGCACAAATTGCACCGAGGTCTCGTGAGGTTGTTTCCACTGAGCACATTATTTATTGAAGTGTGAAGTGAAGGTTTCTGACCTTACAGACCAGTTCCTAAAAACACTACAAGGTGTCACTTTAGGATGAGTGTCACAATGATTTTGAAAAAGACTTGCTCGTCATTCATTCAGCACAGCAAAATGTAGGTAGGTCATCGATTTATTCAATGACAGACCGGATTGTTTACGCTCTCCACATGATGTGAATAGTGGAGCATCATGCGGGTCAAATCAAGTTTATCAGAAGACCCACACTAAATGATAGTCATGTTAATGTACCATGTAAATAGTTTAATTACTTTTGACAAGATCTCCCCTCAAGGTCCATGTAGTAGCTCTTCTGGAGCTTTCAATCACATTATGTTGACGCTCTGAACACTTTAAAGGTGCAATGTGAAGAAAAGGCAATTTTTTTATTTTAAAACAAAAATGTAATTTTCAACAGAATGTAAAGAAGTAACAGTTTTGACATGATGTCAAGGATGTCTAAGTATTGTGTTGCAGAGAGATCTACTGAAATGAGCATGCTAACCAGCTAGCCGAAGTAGAGCTACACTGCACAGATGCAGTGTAAAGGTTGATTTATGGTTGGGCCTACGCTGTTGCCTACGTAAGTGGCCTACACTGTTGTGAGAATTTACACTTGTGTGCTGGTGTGTTTGCGTCGTTCTAGCGTATCTCTTTAAGAGAATAGCAGAGCCCGTATGTGTGTATGTGTGGGGAGAGTGTGGTAGAGCGAGTGAGAGAGTGACGGGATTAGCTTAAGTGGAGCGAGTACTGACTCTAGAGTCATAGTAAGAGAAACAAAGTGTCTCCCCTGTACTTTCTGACCACAGTCGGAAAGTTGTAACAAGAAAAAGTTAACCCTCTCCTTGATTTAATGTTGTTTATGGAGAAGGAGAACCTGGAAATGAGTAGAGGGAAATGTGACACTTCCAAGCCCAGCCAAGCGGAACAATCACAGTTGTTGCGGTCTGCGTCGGCGTGACGTGTAGTTACATTGCTGGGGAGGTGTACATCCGGCTACGGCATAGGGTACGGCGTGGGGTCTGTATTTACGCGTACCTATGGCATAGATTCAACACAGAACAATAAATCAAGCTTTAGCAGTAAAACAGTCAGCAATTTTACACATAAAATCAAAAAAAAAAAATTAAAACCTACACCCGAGTGCACAAGGTGAAATATTTTTGGAGCATGTGGCCAGGAACTACACATTGCCCCTTTTAAAGCCATCATGGATGAGAAGTCCTTAAAGGGTTCAGAAACAGAATATTAGTAACATCCACAATTTCATGGCAAACTTGGCAAAATCTGCTGATGAACATAGTGTGATATGATCGAAAGCTCCAGAACAGCTACTAAATAAATGTTCATGTGAGATTGTCTTGTCAAAGTTACAATGTGCTTTTCAGAGGCAAGTTAGGAAAGGTAATAAAATTATGCAAAAATTAGGCACTAAAAATAAAAGCCAAAAACAAGATTATGGCTTTACAGTTTAGTCACAGCCAACAATTAACAAGTAAAGCAAAACAACATGGTTTAAAGCAAGGATTTAAAAAAGTGATAAAAACTGCAATCTGAAGTTTCAAAATGATTATGTCAACTTTAATTTTAAGGCTGAATCTGGATCTATGCTTATGTTTAGGCTCTGAAGGGGTTAAAATAAAATCTATCCCAGTTTTAAAATGAGGAATTAGCAGTTATTTTAATCAATTTACAAATATTAAAAATGTGCATTACAAAAGCCTATATGAACAAGACAGTGATATCATTTTTCAGATTCTCCCAATTTCGAAGTGTACTCAACCTTCACTTCAAATCCCCCGTGGCCCATATAGCCTAAATTGGCTAATAGATTTCTGCCAGATCTTTAAATCAGGTGTAAAATTAACAAGAATCCAGAATTTGAAAAATATGGCAGCTAATATGTCTCCTAATCCTCGTTAAAAGTGTGGTTGTGATTAACTTTATTGTAGCCAAGTCGTTTAATGGATTAGATCACATTATTACAGCCCACATTTCAAAATGGCTACCTAAAATGCACTGTATTATTTTAAGAGTCACAGAACTATTTATCATGGAGGGAGCACTGTGTGTACGGCCTGTAGGCTTTCATGACAGTGCCCATGATGGAGTGTCATGCTGAAACAGGCTTTGTAAAGAGGTATCTACAAATATAGCAGCCTGTTTCCCTGACTGAGCGTTTTGAGGGTGACAGGGCTGTAAATTGTGGGTAGGAAAATGGATCATGTGAAACACACAAGGCTGACAGAGTGACACTGAATATCTGTACATTTTATACACTGCCAGAGAACACTCAAAATAAGGAAAGGAAACCATGGAAATTAACAATTTTGTGGCTAAGCTATTAGTGGCTTTTTGGCTGCCAATGCTAAAGATGGATAGCTTATCTGACTTTAATAGCTGGCACAGCAGTATTAGTGCTGAGCTGGAGCGAGGAGAGGAACAATACGGCACATTAGAGGAGCAGCCAGCACATGCCAGAAACTGCTCCAGACTTCTAATTAGCATTCATTAACAGTAGGGGAAAGAGCGATTATGGTCTTTAAGTAGTGCATTAGCTAATGTTGCTTTTTCTCATGTCAGCAGATTTAGATAGGGAGGAGTGTGCTGCCACATCAGAGCCACTGCTTTGTGCTGACTGGGAGGTTTTGGTTGATGTTTGTGATGACCTTAAAATACACTGCTGCTGTTTGTTTACACTAGTTATTACTGCTAACAAGGCCACAGGCTCCGTCAGACATGACTGACTGCTTGCTACGATCACAGCTGCTGCAGAGGCTTAGCTGAATGTGTGACCGCCCTCATATTGTTTTTATGTTGCTACTTTACAGACTTGCTTGACAGATATAGAGGAAATGCAGCTTTCTGTGTGATCTATTAGCCTGATTATAGACCTCTGAATCGCTGCTCACATCTCAGATTCAAACATTCAGTAATGAAGTGAAATTAAATGGCAATTCAGTTAAATTATCTGCCGTGTGATCTACAGTTTACAGTATGTATACTGTCGAGGTATATGTATGTATGTATGTATGGATGTATGGATGTATGGATGTATGGATGGATGGATGGATGGATGATGGATGGATGGATGGATGTATGTATGTGTGACATCACCTTTTAAAGAGCCCTGGCAACTTCGAACTAGTGAAAAGATTCCAAAGAAATTACAAATACAGAATCAATAACCAATATTGTAACTTCTTGTTAATGTGGGACCCCATCACTCAGAGCACTGCAATCCTTGCAATCCTCAACAGGTTGTAACCTAGTCAAGCATAAAGTAATTATCCCATATATATCCTATATATACGTTTATTTCATTTCAATATTTTTACATGCTTAAAGAGGTTAAACTCTACAGTATTTTAAAAGAAAAACGCAAACATGAGGAAAAAAGTAAAAATAAATAAATAAAATCTTGTTTAGCAGTAATTTATTTTTCCTTTTTCCTATCATGTTCATCATATTGGGATCATTCAGATTTATTTTGCAACCCTTTGGGGGTCCAGACCCAAAAATTGGTTATCAGAGCCCTAAGACCCACACACCCTTACAAATAGAGTATGAATGACAGGAATAATCAACACACCATGATGCTGATCAATAACAGAATATTGTTTGTATTCTTCTCATTTTACTCAGATTGGCAGCTGCAGAAGCTCAATATGTGTTTGTTTTTGCAGAATCTCCTGTAAATTAAACTGTGCTGGTGGATGAATCCTGAACAAACAGAAGGTGCTGCTAGCTGATGGGTTTATAAATTTGTCTTACTTTATAATCGCAAATAAGGCAAAAATAAAACATTATTCAGCTGCCCTCTGTAATTAAAGCTTTATTCAGCCACACATACGCTTTATGCCACTACATGTTTTATGTGGAGAAATCACGGTTAATGGCCTTTAGTACTGACTTCGCTTTGACTTTATTCAGCCAAAGCATATTTATTAAATGGAAGATTTAATGTAGTAGTTGAGCAATCTGATAGTGAGAATATCATAATCAGGCTGTTTATATTGGCAGCTGTTTGACCTTGAATAAACTGGAGAGAAAAAAACTCTCGAGTGAAACCTTCTGAAGTGTTGAGCTGTTCATGTAGAACTGTCAGCAAGTCCAAGCTCGACTGCACAGAGCGCCCTCGGCCAGCAGAGTAAGGAACTCTGACGTCTAACAACAACATCCACATAAAAGACAGGCGATGAAAGAAATGTCACTCTTGTCAAACACGGAAGCCACTGAGGCAAAAGTAAGCAGGAGTTTGCTTTCTTCCCTTTTCTTATTATCTTTATTATTATTACTGCAGCCGGTGGTCAAGGTTCACTAGCAGAGCACACTTAACCATGTATTCTGTCTCACGCACACACACGCACACACACACACACACACACACACACACACACACAACTCTGTCTCTCTCCTAACACCAGTCCTGCTCTGTGTGCTCTGCTAATATTGACTCTCCTGACTAACACTGCCTCTGTTGAGTCAAACACAGAACTATTTGACTAGAATTAGAACATCACTGAGATAACAGCCGTGGACCTGTCCAGGCTGGGGCTGTGGTGCTAATGTAAAGCAGAGCAGGAGAACTGCAGCCGATGATTGTCAGTGAAGTGAGCTGAAGGTGCAGAGGTGGGGCTCGCAATCTGGTCCCTACACAAATGTTTTCTCACTCTGCGACTTTTATCAGCGACGCACAATAACAGCCACTTGTGAAATCACACACAGCATTCTTGTTCCGTGTGGGAAAAGCTGTGTTTATCTGCGTGTGGTTTTTCTGTCATTAAGCTCATTGAGTCCTTGAGGGTAAAACTGGCTTGTCACTGGGGCCATTGTGTTGTTTGTGCCTCCGCCCCGAAAACAAAGTTATGTCAAACTTGTTGGCAGCAGGAATAAAAGCTTGTGTTGTGTACCAAAGCACGTTTTTAATCTGAATGCAGGTATTAAAATCTTATCTTCGGTTACACATTTCAGCTATAATGTTAACAGCTCTACTCAACCATAAAACACACACACACACACGCACACAAAGAACACACAGATAAGCAAACCTACTAAACTACTTTCAGGCCTACTCACTGTATCGCTCTTTATCTCTGTCACATACACATTTCCTAGACTCAGGCTGTGTCCGAAATCACTTGCTATTTACAATATAGTCCATTATATTTACCCTCTGCCATTTTATTTGAGTTTGTAATTTATGTAGTGCCCTGACAAATGTTCACAATGAATGGAACGGAAGAAAAGCAGCATCCATGTCATTTACACTTTCTGCAAACAATACCACAATGCAATGTGTTGCCTTTTATAGATGCAAAAATCACACCTGTCTGTTATGACACAAAATGACGATGATTGATAAACGTCCAAAATCTTGATTCACTGAGAGTGAACTGCTGAGAGTCTATTAATGAAGGGGTGGTTTTTGAACACAGAATTACTCACTTAGTCTAATGTTAAGCCGTTTTCTCATATGAACTCCAGACAATGTCCGTAGAATCAGGTGCAGACATTGTCCGAAGTTGCCCTTTGACACAGCACACAGACTGAGATTGTCCGTGTCAGACGCGTTCTCACTTACTGTTACAAGACTCCATTTTATTTAGACGAGGGCTGCGCCTGGGTAGAGTGTGCAGGAGGCAGGACATGACGCGGATTACACTGCAATAACAGAGCCCGTTCATAATTTGTTCGTAACCCACGAGTCTCTTAACACTAGTTGAATTTTCTGACGATTTCGGTGTCGGCCATTACCGACAGAAGTTACTGTTGTCTCTCTAGTTAGACATTTCTGTTGCCGTCTTTGTGTAAATCACCCTTCTTCTTCACCCTCGGATGTTTTTTTTCTTCTGATTTTATATGTGTTTTAGTGAATTGGTTAAAAGTTGGCTTAAGTTTAAGCAGGTAAACAGTGTTTTTCATTATGGTTTGCTCTTATGTTATGTTTTTGGCTTTGGATCCTTTAAACTCTTTAAATACCGAGTATGTCTCTTTCTACGGCCCCGTGCTTCAACATGTGGAGAAATTCAAATCTGGCCAGGGCTGGTGGACAATCGCTGTACAGGGGAGTCGTTTGGCAAACGGTCAACTGTGCAATAAATGTTTCTGTAAATTGTCATTTGCTGTTTTTATCTGATACACCTGGATGGGCCCACACATCTGGGTGAGGGGCACGCCACATGAAAAGGCTGCTGCAGATGGCAGTGCAGCAATCCTTTCTGCTTATGTGGTTTCATTTTATCCCTCCAGGCCCTTGTGGTATTTTGAATTGCCCTGGGTTATGTATTCACTCGGTCATGTAGGCTAAATGAACCATCCATAATGTAAATGAGAAAGAAAGAGAGATTGAGAGAGAGACAGAGATGCTAATGCAGTGGTGCTCCTGGTGTTAGGAGGGTAGAGAAAGAGTTGTCAGCATTTTCCCATATTTCACTTTCAAATGAGCCACAGCTGACTGGAGAGTCAAACCTTTTGCACTGTATACACCAAATAGTGCAATTACTTACCAAAAGATTCAACAATATGTGAATTTAAAAAGTCAAAAGCATCACAAATGTGGTTTATTGTGTAATTTATAGAAAGGGCTTCTCATCCTTGTCTAGGATTTGCATGTAGAGAGATGATTCAGTCCCAGCTTCATCATTTACAGAATTGCTGACTCTCTCTGATGCCTGGCAGGAGTTATGTGCTTTTGTGTTTATTGTGGTTGAACCTCCACCCCCACTTCTGCTATACCCACTTAGCACACAAAGTCCCAAATGCACTGTTTTCCCATTTAGGAAACGGAAAGCACTTTTTTTAAATAGTTAATAGCTTTCCAGGGACACGGGTTGTGTTATGAGTGCAGAATATTCACTGTTGGATTTTTTTTTTCTTTTTCTGCCTGTTCAAGTCACAACACAAGGTAACCACATAACAACACTGCTGCTGTCTGTACTCTATCTCATTTCAATCAGTAATCACCCGGCATATTTGCACTTGGCACTGCGAAACATGATGCAAGTTATTTTTCTGTCCTCAATGAGAAATAATTCCTGGCATTTATCTGCCTCCAAAATGTTACAGCCAATTTGATATTAGATAAATATTTGAGCTGGCATGCCATGAAGCGTATGTCATTTGAGCAAAAAGCACTGGCACTATGGATGCATTTAGCTGCTCAAAGGGAGGAAAAAGACAAGGGAGAGGCCTTGTCTGTTCTCCATTAGATTCCACTCAGCCCATTTACAAACAGAGAGGATGCTAGCCAAACAAGCTTATTCAAGGGGGTTCTGTGTGGACCGTGTTAGCTCAGCAAATCCAGCTCCACAAACATGCTTCAAAGAATCCTGCTATCTCCGCAGAGCCTTTGATGTGGGTATTGATCATGCAGCGGCCTGTGAGAAAGAGGGTTGCAGTGGAGGTTTAATATTGTGTTTTTGGCTTGGATAGAATAGATAATAGTAAAAACATTCATTCCCATCACGGCGCGCTGTGCTTTAGTTATGACAGCTGCACAACCATTTTCTGGCTCTGAGGTAGATGTGATTAGGAGTAAAAGACAAGGGAAGAGCAAATCAGATCATTTGCCCTGAGGACAGGTTACACTGACATACTATGTTTACCACAGTAGAGGAGCCCGAGCAGAATACAAATAAAGTCAAAACATAGAGATGACAGATACACCTCCAGGTGACAGTATAAACAGTCTGAGATTTGTCCACCCACTTCTAAAAACATAAAAAAACATTACTATTTTATAAGGTCACCTAATTCTCAGGCGGGAAACAAGAACAACAGCAACACACTATTTGATGGTTCCTGGTGTTGCACTACATTGACAAGAAAAGCAAACATAAACAAAGCCAACACTTCCAGAATCACACAGTCACGGTGCATGCTATAGAAAGACAAACAAAGTCTGTTCTTCTTAGCATGGCAAAACAACCACCCACAGCCCTGCTCCTGTCTCACACTGAGACCATTAGTCACGATGATTTCTCTGCCAGCTGTCCTGGTGTTTGCTTAGGCTAGCCTCGCAGGCAGGTTGAGCCTCATTTGAATTCTCACTTCAGTTTATTAGGCATGCGCTGGATCATTAGTATCCAGTAAGGCCCATGCAGATGTGTTCCTCAGGTAATGTTCAAATGCAAATGTGAACGGCCATTAATCATGCGGATAAACACACCATGAAAATAGCATGCTCTGCGAATTATATGAACCCACAGTAATCCAGTGTTTTTGCTTTTTGGAACAACTGTCCTGTTCACCTTGTCAACAGCAGTCGCAGCAATGTGCTCTAATCTTATTTGTGCACATAAATGCTGTAATCTCAGCCTTTATACTCATACCTGGCCCTGTGTGATAAATTACTGTTAGAATGAATGAACTTAACCAAATGTAATATCAATACCTAATGAATTAAGTAACAACTCCTTAAATCGCCATGTGTAATAATTGCCTACCATTTACAAAGTGCAACATGCAAGGTACTGGGTAAGAGCAGCAGTGCAGCAGACAATTTTAAGATGAACAGCTGATGTGTGCGTTCAAAGTGGCCTTTGTATTTGCTTTTGTGTGGGATTTTGTGTGCAGGGACCTGACTGAGCTTTATGCAGATATAAAAAAATCATGTGGTGCTATTTCACCCTTTTCCAAATGCCGCCTATGATTGTTCACAGATAAGCTGGTTTCAGTGTGAGTAATTTGCATGAAAGCATTGGCAGGATCAAGGTTTGAAATACCATTCTCCTTCTCACTGTAGCAAGCAAGGAATCACATATATCAGATTAGCAGGTTAATAAGAGATGTTTCTAACACTCATTTATTCGTTGTACTTGCAGAACTGAAGCTAGAAAATTCATATGTGAGAAAGTTGAGTCAATCTCCACCACATCATAAATACCATTTAGTCATCATACATCATCCTGCATTGTGCCATTGTCAGTACAATCATTTCTGGCATCTCCTCTCCTTTCATTTCATCAGCAAACTGCTTGGAGCACTGCTTAAATAATCAGCCAACTGCACGCAAAGCCCGGTTACGCAGCAGCATTAACTAGATGAGATCAACTACTTGTAAAAAAGCAGTCAGATTTTTCTGTGAGGGACACAATGTGGTTAAAATGAAAGTGAGTCCACGGAAATCAGTCATGGCATACTGTCACCACAGTAAGGACACAGCCAGCTAAAAGTGCAGCCAAGCCACATATACTGGGCAAAGAGAATACACTCAACTGACAGCTGCAAGCACTTAGTCGGCTGCCAAGAACAAAGACAGGGAGGAAAAAACACTATTCAGCCCAATTTGGCTATAATGAGCTTACACAACAATGGCTTCCAATATTTTCAATAAGAAATCAGTCATGTCTTGAATTACATTTGTCAGAGGTCAACTTTCAGTGTTGATGTGTAACCACAACAACAAGCATGAGGACAAATGGATTCTTCATTACAACTTGAACTCAAAATGATAACGTCAGGAAATTAAATGGACAGTGACAGACTTGGCATCTGTTTAAGTCATCTTTGGAAAAAAAAAGTCAACAGCATAAAGTAAGAAATCAGATCGGCAAGATGTAGACAGAGTCACAGAGTCCGAGTGAAGCAGCTAAGTGACATATTGGGCTAAAAAGCAGAGCAGGAGGAGGCAGCAGATGGGATGAGGTGTTCTGAACCACTAACCACTTTCTCTTAAGGGTCAGAGCAATTATCATCATGTGCTTCTAAACATCTGAAAAACCCAACTTTACCTCCGGGAGTCTCTGCGAGTTTGTGACTCTTTGACCCATCTGCTCGTCAATGCAGCACCAGCAGAAAAGGGTGCGTGGGAGCTTTTACCTCTTATTAACACTGAACGCGCTGCCTCATGCCTCCACTATGCATTTTAGTATGCATTAAGGCAGAGGAGCGTGAGGTGAGCAAGCAGTGAAGAGGAGCCCAGCAGAGAGAGAAAAAAAAGCCAGATGAGTCCCAAGAGGCTGGGAGATGGGCTGAATGACAATTGACTGGCTGTCAACACTCATCTGCATTCGCATATCTTTCTGGCCCGACACATTTAGCTGGCAGGCAGCCACGGCCTTGACATATGAAGACGTAGTGTACAGACCACACTCAGAGCTTTGGTTTGCTCTGCTCTCATGCAGTATTTACTTGTTTGCCACTAATTGGCTTTCCTTGTCAGAGAATTGTTATCCTCGCCACTAAAAGAAGGGAGAAAACCTTGTAACGGGTTTTGGTTTAAAGGAGAGCTGTGGCTGTGATCTAGAATACTTGCTTCGACATGCCCTTCAAATCAGCAACCATTCAGATGTTATGATACAGCTTTGGAAGCAAATGAAACCGCCATCATACCTCGGATGCTCCGTACAGCCAAGTTTAGAGTGCTACTGGATAGGGTTACACTTTCATCACACCTATTTAAACTCATGCCCACTTTTCACAGCCCGATTCATTGCAGCGTGTTAATCATGTGAGCAGAGAGAGGTCATGAACCTGCTCCTCAAGTCAAATTTACCAAAACAAAATAGCTACTTTAAAGCTGCTATAATCAATATTTTATGTTAATAATAGATCAAATGACTGTGTAATGTGAAACGTGTCACTCGTATTGACGAAGCTACAGCCCTAAGGAGCTTTAAAACATCTTTCAGCTCATTGTTTAGATTTTTGGGCCCTCAACTTTATTGTTTTGATTCACTCTCACCGCTCTAATAGCGATGATTTCAGCTGCAGCAGGCAGCTGTTTTCAGTGAAAAGAAATGAAGAACTCACTGTACACTACCTGTTCAACAACCAACAGCAGACAGACACAGTTAGCGACCAACTGATGAACAAAGTGAGCAGAGCATTTAACAGCTAAAGAGCAAGATATTTCCTGTGTGGAATATTGGACTAAAGGACACAAACATGACTCCAAATGAATGCTAATGTGTTCAGTGTCTGCTGAATATTTGCTAACAAGTTTGCCAAATCAACTTAAAAGGTGATACTATGTCACGTAATGGTTATTGCGGTTTACATTATATTAAAAGGCTAGCTTTTGAGCTATCAGTGAGTGAGAATAACATGTAATGAAAGTAAAACAAATATGGCTTGAATCAGATAAGGTTTGAGGAAATAATTAAATTACAGGTTAAATAGTGGACAGTGTTATTTTGAACCACAAAATTATGAATGGCCCTCATCAGCATCATAGATTGGTGTGAAAATTATTTAATCATACATTGCCAAAAGGCAGCTTAAGACCTCTTTATCAGAGTAATTTAAGCAAAGTGTCAATAAAACATTGCAATTAGGCTTGCTCTTTTAAAATCCGAGATGGTCTAATTGACTGTGTATTCAAGTAGAACATCAGAATTCCCTCCAGCAAGCTTAATAACATTGATAAGCATAATGTGTAATCATAAGCCTGAAGCTCTGAAATGCAGAATGATGTATTCTTACCATACAGTTGGATGAACA